>NC_039245.1:0-214818 GCF_003368295.1 Carassius auratus
ACCAAAACCTTTCTCATGAAATAAACACTACAGTGTTAGAGTTGGGGTTTATTCTGAAGAAAAAAATAAATAAAATAATAATAAGATACACATTTTAAGTAATAAAATACTGCAAAACATGCTTGTTTCCCCCTTTCATAACTCATTGCCTACATGTGACAAGCAGGATCAATAGCGATGAAACACACATTTACAGTTAGGCTAACGCACGGCACGAACATCGTTACACTGATAAAATACAACTTCGGCTGCCTTGAATATTTTAAATGGATTAATCTTTTAAACTGAACAGTAGGCTATAACGTTGTTCTCTGTTGACAATAGCTGATGTTTATATTATAAAAGCTGTGGCTAATAAACTACCTTGTTTGCGGATGAGAGGTTTTGTGAGAGCGGGATACTCCTCCTGAGTGAGCTGATCCTGAATCACACACACTTCACATGCTCTATAACAGTGCGGAGTGTATTTATACGGCAGAAGTAAGCGGTGGAAAGTATTGGTCTCCTCCCCACGGGTCGTCACGTGAGGAGACTTTCTGTTTTCTTTCGGCTGGAGTCCGTGTTTGGAAGAGATTGCAGATTTTTCCAATAACACATCAGATGTGTTTTCTAGAGCTTTCGTGTTTATCTTTGGACCATGAAACTAGTGCCACGGAATAACTGACAAGAATAAAATGAAACCTACTTTGAACTATTTTGGTACACATGTGCATACGGGCTAAATATATTGGTCGATGGTAAATGATGCAATTTGCGGTAATATTTAAAGGGACAGTTGACCCAAAAATACAATTTCTTTCATTGCATACATGTTGTACCAAACCAACAAGACCATCTCTGGACCACAAAACTAAGAAGAAGAAAAAAAACTCTTGGAAACATGCGTTGACACAAAAGAGAAGAGACTGTTGAATAAAGCTAGGCTTATTTGTGTTTTCTTAGCACACAAAAAGTATTCTTGTAACTTCTTAACATTTAGGTTGAAGCACTGATGTCACGGGGACTATTTTAACGATGTCCTTACTACTTTTCTGGACCTTGAACATGGTAGTTGCATTGCTGTCTATAGAGGGTCAGAAAGCTCTCAGATTTCAAAATGATTTCTTAATTTGTGATCCGAAGATGGACAAAGGTCTTATGGGTTTGAATGACGTGAGGGTGAGTAATTAATGACAGAATTTTCATTTTGGGTGAACTATCCCTTTAATGATAGCCATTCACAGTTTTTTCTTACTGTGGAAGTCATTGGCTACCTTTAACTGTTTGATTATCAACATTATTTAAAAGAAATGCATGCAGGTTGGAACAACTTAAGTTATTTTATTTATTTTTGTAATTTTGGGTTAACTAGGGAGGAAATTATTTACAGATTCTTCTTATTATTATTATCCTATTATTACTATTATGTGACATTTTAATGAGTGTATTTACAGTAAGCGGTGTTTAAGCAAGCTTCGCCCCTGATCCCTGAACCTTTTCAGCTTTGCTGCCCCCTGTCGCGCTGGTAAGAGGTGACGTTACTTAATTTATTTGCTTACAGCAGCCGTTCATTATCTATTCATTGCATATCATTGCGTAATGAAACTTACTTGTGAAACGAGTTTACTCATTAGAGCAAACAAAATGACGCCCAAAATTTAATTCTCCAAGACTTCACAATCAAGCGAACAGCAGAGCGTGCAGTGGAAGCCGCCATTGTGGCTCCTGTACCGTAGCGCTGCTGAAGTAGAACTCTATGGTGGGTTTGAGCCAACATGGCGGCTCGAGGGCTGTAGTTGCAGACACGCCCCCTGTGAGTCAGAGGGTTTTAGGAGCGCTATGACAGCTCAAAGCTGTCCACGTCAACACTGCGCTACCACCATGGACTCCGCGGCTCTGGTAGGCTATGTGTTCCCTTTAATCGCTGTTTTTAATTTCTTCACTCAATATAAACGTTGAAATAGTAGATCGACTGGCTTTGGTAGCTTGTACGCAGTTTGTGTCTTTGACTCAATAGAAAAATATGTTTTCGACAGCAGCAGTTTACTCTTTATAGCCTATTATTCTAAGCCTTCGCGTGCTAAGTTGAAACAGTATTTTTAAGAAGCTATACAATTGTGAACTACTGAAAATATGACGTGTCTGGAATTATCAACGCTCGTGCATGTTTTTATCATTGCCAAAACGAAATTGTTGTTGCCAGAAACAGATCCGGTTTCTCTTTGCTAGCGAATGAAAATGTATGGGCGCAAGCCATAACATTCTTTTTATTTTTTCGATTATGAACGGATCATACATTTTAGTGCCTTTGTAATGTGTTCTCGCTTCTCGTGCACTACGGATTTGTTTATATTCATTTTCCACTTGTGGTTAGTTTGTCCTGAAAGTTTTTTTCCGTCTTCTCGTGTGAGATGTAGGTTTTTAAAGTGGGACGTGGATGCCACGTCCTCGACGCGTCTCTGCAGGAGCGGAGCGCGTGATTGATTCCACAGGTGGACACTTGGAGGAGATCAGGGACATTGCTTGCCATGGACATTTTAATACTCTTATGGGTTGACCTATATGGATCAGTACTAATTGCAAATGATTAATACAGTAGCTTTAAAAAAAAAAAAAAAAAAAAAAAAAAAAAAATACATAGCGGCGTTAGACTGAAATAAGTGCTTTTTATAGCTTTTTTATTATTTCTTTAAGATTGTAAACACTATACAAGACGTAGAATGACTTTCTACACTCACACACACACACACACACACACACACATATATGTATATATATATATATATATATATATATATATATATATATATATATATATATATATATACACACACACATTATGCTTTTTTCATTTTAATACAATGTACTGTGTCATCTGAAACACTGAATAGCTGATATTGGAATATATTTTTTTACATTTTGTAATTAAAAAGGTGATGTCGACCGTTTTACAGAAATTTCATTCATTACTCTCCTTGTAAAAAAAAAAATACAAGGATCTGCACTGTTTACACATAATCTTAAGGAACACAAAATGAGCCCTTTCATGGAAGTAACCATGGGTGAAGATATGCTGCATGTTTTTATTGTTATATATAACAGTTTATACGAGTGAGAGGGTCGATGGTAACACTTTTAAAAGATGGATTTCCAGTGCAAGTATTCCAGTGAAATAGATGATAGAGATTAATTGTTGGGCCCTGAAGGTCCACATCGAGACAGAACTCTCTTGTATTCCAACCAGATGGGCTGAAAAGATGCTCAGATGATAGGTTTCTCCTTCTGTTCGCCTGGCTCAAGTTCTGTGATACACTCAGACTTTGAATCAGTGGTAGTCAGTGCATGACAGAACTTTGGCCCGGACGGACCCAGTCATTTGGGAGCCAACAACTTTCTCTTTTTATAGTTTTTTCCTGTCTGTATCATGTAACTGTATCATTTCAAGGGTGTAGGCTATTTATGACATATGAGATATGAAAAAAAAAGTAATGTTGAATGTTTGGAAAATAACGTTGACCTATTTTTAACCAGGAACCCTCGCTCTACACTGTGAAGGCTGTTTTCATCTTAGACAACGATGGAAACAGACTTCTTTCAAAGGTGAACAGGCCCCATGTACCCTTCTAAAATATTCATTCTTGTCATCAAAGATGAACATATTCTTGAACTCTAGACATTTGGGTTATTTTAAAAAACAATGCAATTGTTAAACCATTAGCCATTCAATAATATTTGAACTTTCAACAAATATTAAATGAAGTTTTATGCTGCTTTATATCGATTGAGGTGCAAAATCTTGGCTTCTATAGAAATGTGAATTCTGGCAGGGTTAAGCGCCATCACTAATTAAGCACACTTTCACCAGACAATCTGGAATTAAAAAAAAAAAAAAGACATTTATTTTGGGGATTTTTTTTTTTTTTAAAGGAAATTACAAGCATGTTTGTTAGAACAGTGTTGGAAATAAACTTTGGAGGATCTCCTCTTTTGTGTAGTCATTTTATGAAGAAAAAAACAAACATGTGCAGACATGAAAAAGTGGAAATATGAGTTAAGCATTATGTATAGGCCTACATAGTCATGTACTATAACAAAAGATCCCTGTGCTGTTTCAGTACTATGATCCAGAACTCTATCCCTCGATGAAAGAGCAGAAGAATTTTGAAAATAACGTCTTCAACAAAACACACAAAGCTGACAGTAAGTTCATTATTTAATACTTCCTAATGTACGTTGCTTTTTACTAATCAATATGCTGCCAGATGTACTGCTTGTAGTGAGTAGACCTGATTGGCTGCTTTATGTTCCAACTCAAGCTCTTCAGATCAATGTTTCGTAGTAAATTCAAGGAAGTTTAGAGATTTGATTGTGCCGATTAGGACCACAACCCCTCTCAAAGTAAAATAATAAGTGTCCCAGATCAGTCCCTGATCAAGTAACTAGTTTACAGTGGTCATTGGAACTTGCATTTGCAAGAGTCCTCTGGGGTTTGCAGGTCAGATTACTGTAAAACTGGGTGGAGAACCTGTTCTAGAGTTCATAAATGTTTCTGTCACTTGCCCTGTGGGGTGAAGGAGGATGACACCGGGACAACAAAACCACCCTGATCCTTTCACCTGTTTAGGTGTTAACTGTTTAACATGGTCAAAATACACACCTGTATTTGTCTCTTAAAGGTGAACCCGGAGAAATGTGAAACTGTCCTGTCTGTTTAAATTTCTTGGAGTTTGTTGTTATTCTTCAACCAGATATTCAGACATACTGAGATTTAGGGCAAAAGGGCCAGAAAAAGCTATTTTGACCTGCAGTTGTTAAACTTCACATGAAACTTTCAGTAATCAGACACACCCGGTCCTGTAAACACAGTGTCTCAAAGTAAAACACTGTCCTGGGATCAGTGTTCCTAGTACAAACGAAACTGATCTTCAATTGGCATTGAAAAAGTATGTGGTATTTTTTGTGTGCTGTCTGTTGCTTTCAATCGTTGGAGTTTCTGTGGTAATAAACTTAGCGCCACCTAGTAGCAGTTTGAGAGTCATATTTATTTATCTCTTGTACCCAAAAGTGTAAAAAAAAAAAAAAAAAAAAAATGGTTATTTAGATTGGTAAATGTTTGTTCTATATCTCTAACAGGTAATTGAACATACATATTTTTATGAATAAATGGTAAATCTTGTTGGATTTATGTCTTGTGTTTGCACAGATGAAATAGCCTTCTTAGAGGGAATGACGATAGTCTACAAGAGCAGCATTGACTTGTTCTTCTATGTAGTTGGCAGCCCTCAGGAGAATGAGGTAAGTCCTGTATACAGATGAGCTGGCCTGTGATTGGCTGAAGTGTTGTCCATACTCCAATCTTGTCACTTGTTTCTGACCATTACAGAGAGCGGGTCAGTTTTGGACACTATTTGATATCTGTGCAGTTTTGTTTGTGAAAGAGGATGCACAACTAACAAAACGTCAGCTGATGTGTCTCTCTTTTCCTGTATTTGTCTGATCTCAGCTCATGCTGATGGCAGTGTTGAACTGCTTGTTTGAGTCTCTCAGTCAGATGTTGAGGTGAGTTCATGCTCTAATATACCATCACTGTTCAAAATGTTGGGTTCAGTGGGATGTGTGTTTTTTTAAAGAACTGAATACATTTATCCTGCAAGGATGCATTAAATTGATCAAAAGAGACAGGAAAGACTATAGATTTCTGTTTTTAAATAAATGCAGTTCTTTTGTAAATGCAGTTCTGTCTTCATCAAAGACTGTCTGAATAAAATCTATCAGTCATTCCACAAAAATATTAAGCAGCACAACATTTATAATGAGAAGAAATGCTTCTTGAGCAGATAATCATTATTTTGGAATGATTTGTGATGGATCATGACGACTGGAGTAAAGATGCTGAGAATTCAACTTTGCATCACAGGACAAAATTTTTTGTTAAAAACAAAAAAAGTTTTTTTTTTTTACATATTAAGTTATAATATTTGATCAAATAAATGCAGCCTTGGTAATCATGATAAACTTCTATCAAAAAACTTTAAAAAATCTTACCAGCCCCAAACTTTTGAAAGGTTATATATGAAATCTGAGGCCTAGTGATATTCGGACAACATTGTATCTTTTTAAGAACAGTTTTGACACTGTATGCAGTTCTAGCTGCCTATAGGCTTAACCATGTCAGAATTCCCAGAATTCTTGCATCAAGCCTCCTGTGGTAACCACAGAAACTGGTGAAGTGCAGCGCGGGATGTTACAGAAGAACACTTGTGTGCTCAGATGTCTGGTTCTTCTCCAACAGGAAGAATGTGGAGAAAAGGACTCTGCTGGATAATATGGATGGAGTGTTCCTAGTGGTGGATGAAATCATCGATGGAGGGTGAGTAACACTGTTCTCTTTTAGAACCTGCACAGTCCAGTTGAATTTAAATGTACTCCGGTCTTCAGTGTCACATGATGCTTCAGAATCATTCTGATATGCTGATTTGGGGCTCAGGAAACTTATTACGGTCAATGTGGAAAACCATGCTTAAAGGGTTAGTTCACCCAAAAATGAAAATTCTGTCATTAATTACTCACCCTCATTTCGTTCCAACCTCATAAGACCTTCGTTCATCTTCAGAACATAGATTAAGATATTTTTGATGAAATCGAAATGACCCTCCATAGACAGAAACACAACTGACATGTTCAAGACCCAGAAAGGTAGTTAGGGTTAAAAGGTTAAATTGTTAAAATTCAAAGGTTCAGGTTCAGCCCTTATTTTATGAAGCTATGAGAATACTTTCTGTACTAATTGAAAACAAAAATAACACATTTCTTAAGACATGACAGTGCAACGACACATGCATGTGCATTCCTCTGCTTGTGAACCAGGTGCAGTGCATCCGGGTTCTACGTCAGCATGCGTGGTCCTGTCATGACTGACACCCAATTTTTGTTTTCTTTGCGCACAAAACTATTCTTGGGTTAACTATCCCTTTAATATTTTAGTTGAAATTGTATATACTCAATAACCAGACTGACTGAGTTTATCATTATCATGAGGGTCGCTTTTATTTAAAAAATGTCAACGCTGACAATTTTGTGTGGTAAAACTAACGTTTTTCTACATTCATGTGTTGCCCGTTGACATGTTACAGGGTGATCCTGGAGAGTGACCCCCAGCAGGTCATTGAAAAGGTCAACTACAGGGTAAGAGACCGTATAGAAGAGCACATATCATTGTGTAATGAACTGACAGTGTTTGTTTCCTGTATTTATGGGTTCTGCTCTGACAGCTTGTTATTATACACCAGACAGTTGTTAGATGTGACAAAAGTACTGCAAGTCAGCAGTTTCTAGTTTCTAGCTTGCTTTTTTTACTTCGAATCACTGCTTCCTGTCTTTATAACTACCTCGGCAAATCATTTCAGCTTGACAGGAAGTTGCCCTTTTTTTTGTCTAAACAGAAGATCCGTTCTGTTATTCTATAATTAATGTGTCCCTTTCACTTGCATACACAAACACACAGACTAAATGCCCCCTCTCTTGCCCTGTCAGTGTTTGTCGGAGCAAGCGTATGGCTTCGTCCTTTTTGATTACATCACTGGTAACGTGGAGGGCCAAGGAGAGAGGCGGCAGCTACTGTAGCTCTCCTTCCCTCCCTTCCCTCTCTCTCCCGTTGATTTAGAGCTGGATAGACACAGGAGAGAGAGAGAGAGACGAGGGTGAGAGAGTGGGACAGGTAACTGCATGGCATGCACAAGCGTGAGTGAAACTCACAAGAGGAACAGCTGTAACCCAGGCGGGCGATCAATATTAAAAAAGCGTCTCGCTGACATCTGACCATAAACCTTTCGCTGCGGAGTGGGAGACACTGAGTCACATCTTTGAGTTACGCTCGCATAAACTCTCTCAATCAAAGACCGGCATGATTTCAACGCAGCTGACCTCAGACCACGCTTCTGATTTATGCTGCTATGAGTTTTATTTTTTACTCCTGTGCAGGGGGGCGGGGGATCTCCTACTAAAATCCACCCTTAAAATAAATGTTAAAATTCACATAAAAAGTGAATGCATTACAAAATAGAATACAAATAAATAGTACCACTAAATGAATCTTTAAATTCTATCTAAAGATCTAATCACAGGCAAATGTATATTGTCAGTATATACTAGAAATATTTTTTTAAAGAATTTTTTTTTTTTTTTTTTAGCAGTAAAAATGGAAATGTATTATCCATTAATACATTGTAGCAGCTGGAGAACGTTTTATTTTGTCATTGTCATTGTCATTGATTTTCAGAATGGTCCTGCTCCAGTAAAGTGGATTTGCATTTTTTTTTTTTTTTTATTAATTATTATATTTTTAAATTGCAATGTATAATATGTGAATCCAGTACAAATGGACATTGCTAGGGTGTCATCTGTGGGAATATGTTGCCCCACTAAGGTTGTATTTATTGATTTTTATAATTTTCATATTATTCATATTTATTTTAAATGTCAGCATAAATAACATTTAAAATTTAAAACAAAAATGCAAACCTCAGACAAATGTATTTTTTAATAAATCTTGAAGTGTTTATTTTATTTATTGGAATTTTTTTTTTTTTTTTTTTACACTAGTGACATTTCAATGAATTATCAGTGAATAGACTGTACTTAATTACTTGTTTGTTTGTTTAGACTCACAAAATTTGATGTATTACTTTATATTAGAAGTACCATATAAATACATTTTAGCAGCTGGGGCATAACTTTATTCTGTGATCTTCTAGATGTTTTTTTTATACTCAGTTTTAATGATTTTCTTGTTCTGGTGTAGTGATCGACCAGTATGGACTTTTATATAATATCTATAAAAAAACTGATGGCTAAAATAAGTCCAATATATACATAATAAACATAATCAAAAGAATACATGGGTATATTTACTAAACATTTGCTTAATTGACAACAGAAAATGCGGCCATTATTATCAAGCAATGCCATTAATCTCAAATCAGGCAGAAATGTGCAGATAATTTGGTCTGTTATTACTTCAAATGTCCTCTGTGTGTTCTTGCTACAGCTTTGGGACACTGTTTTTGGTCATTAGTGATGTTTAACATTAGTAGCAGTGGAGTTACAGTGTGTTGGTGACCTTTAACCTTTACTTTGGCATACAGTAACAGCTTCAAACAAATTGCATGATATGTTTGGCTTGGTTTTTTGTAGTTTATGTTGGTTAGTTATTATTTTAAATGTAATTGTTTTATTTTTGGCTTTTTTGCAGGCAGATGACAGCCCATTATCAGAACAGAGTGTGGCACAGGTACTGAACACATAATGAACTTACATAGAAAATCGCAAACACACAGACACTGTAATAAGGCATTTCCCTTCTTTTAACATCTTTGCATAAAACACTTTTACAGTTCAAAACTTGTTAAAAAGGTCTGAAATGGTTTGCTTTCTGTCTTCTGTCATTAACGCCTGGACTGATTTTAGTCTCGCTCTAACCACTAACTCTAACCTTGACAGCACATCACTGAAAAACTGGCTCTCACCTCTAATGTAAGTGCATGAACACTCACACATATATATGCATGCTGAGGCGAGCAGGCATGTGCATTGAAGATACTGAAATATGTTATTCAGCCTTTAGTTTAAATCTTTGATACATTATATCTGAGTGACAACAGAGGTGTAATATCATAGATAATGGACTAAAACTAATCTAAAGGGAAGTTTAATTATAAAAAGCCGTCACAGTAGATGGAAGCAATTGTTAAGAAGCTCGGATCGTAATGTGGTCTTCAGATGCCCCCTTGTGGCCATAATATGAAATTGTTAGTGTGTGGTTGGGGAGTTTTTTTATTACGATAGTAATATCCCCGCTATCAGGAAACTCAGAACGTTCTGGCAAGATTCTCTCAAACCTATGAACAAATGTTTTCCCGGTATCATTATGTTATCTGGTCTTTAACAATGTTCTGAAAACGTTAGCACAAAACATTAGTTAGATTCCATCCATGGTCTTGTTTTAGAGAACATTCAAAAGAAACATCCCCTTAATGTTTGCAAAATGATAGAATTAAATGTCCCTTTACTGTTCCCATAAGCAGGACCTTTTTATTTGTTATATTTTATTTCATATACTATTTTTTTTTTTATGAAAATATATTTTACACTTTTTTTATATTTTGTTTTAGATGAACATTCAAAATTTGTGATTTCATAACTTAATAAAAACCGATGCAAAACGTTTTTTGTTGTTGCGTACACCTCCTTATGGCATCTGGCATTATCAAAATATAATGATTTTAATTTATTTTATTTTATCTATCTATCTATTGTTTTAAAATAGTGTTTTGCACCTATATTGCCTTGCTTCAGAATGAAATATTAATACTCACAATATATATTATATTAACTGATTAACAACTCACCTTATTTCATATTGAATTGCATATATGTTGTCATTGTGGTACAGTTTTTTTGTTGATTTGACTAATACACCTTGTTTTATTTTTCAGGTGTTACAATCAGCAAAGGAGCAGATCAAGTGGTCCGATTCTAAAATAACATTTCTCCATGACCTCTGAAGGAAACCTGTAAATTATTGCAAGGGAATTTCGTTTTTTATTTTTAATGAGTTGTAATGTAAATTAATTATTAAAGTAGTGCACATGGTAGTTAACGTTTAGTGCTGGTGTATTTATATTTGTTTGTCAAGAGTAAATTAGGTCATTTGTGTGTGTGTTTTTTTTTAAATGATATAAAAGGCATATTTGCTCACTGGGCTCTGAACCAAATATCAGCCAATGCACAAATACCTGTCTTATTTCCAAATCAGCTTTAAAGCAATTGGCAATTCTATTTAACCTCTGCAAATATTGCTGTTCTGTTTAGAAGAGGTACAGTTATGTTTCCTTCAGCATAGCCTCTCATTTAAATGGTCATATGTCAAAGCTTTATTATCTAAACTTGTCTTTTGTCAGTTTTGGTATTTTTGTTTTTGCTTTACAACCTGTTTGAAAAAATAAATGACTGCGTTCTGTTACACTAGGCATATATATATATATATAAACAAAATATTTTGCAGTTTTTTAATAAAGAAGTGCAATATTATGAAATTGAGTCCACTATAATATTAATAATTTTCTGACGAGCCACAACTAAACACTACATGTACTGTAGTTTAGAAGTAGGAAAATATCATTTAAAATGTTTATAAAAATGTCAAAGACATTTCAGAAGGCTATATTTTATTTTCTAATAAAATAAACTATTCTGTGGTTTAATTTTTAAAAACCATGGTTTCAGAAGTACTTGTGCACAAAATTGTCATTTATCTAATAAATGTTTTTATTTATTTATTTTATTTGAGGATTTGTTGAGTAATTTCTCTCTTAAGACCGAATGACAATACGACAACAATGCTGATTCTCTATTGGAGAGAGAAGAGTGAATGTTGACCAATTCAGATTTGTTCCCTATTGAATATTCTGCATAAATGCGAATATATTTAATAGTAACAAAAAGAGGGTGTGGCTTGAACTGCCATTGGATGCCGTGGGCCAATGAAAATCGCGAAGCCGAGGCTCCGCCTACTGAGGACTTGTCGAAGCGTGACTGGTCGCAGACATTAAACTGGGCGTTGACTTGTGAAAGCGTGGGTGGAACTTCAAACACCCCAATCACATTTGCTCTTTCTTTCGTTGCTCATGCCAGGCCAAATCTGACCTGTTCATTACCACTAGCCCAAAATAAAGCCATACAGGCTAATAATAATTAGTTACCCAAATGTTCTGGTTAAATTTAGAGGTTTAATTTAGTAATGATTATAAATTTAGACCTGACAAAAATAGCAACAAATAACATTATGCATACAGCCCACCATATCTCATTCTACAAATAAATAAGGCTATCAGAAAGTAAGCACAATTTGCTACATGTGGCTACAATTACAACCTTTTGAAAACTTACCCATTGGTCCTGGGGTCCGTTTGCCCTGGGGGCCATTTAACCTTGCTCTCCCTGAAAAGGTTCAAGTTCAAGATAGATTAAGCGGTCAGAGAGATCAATAATAAGTGTGGGTAAGTCACATTATTCAATATCTGCTATTGCTAGATTGATTTTCTGTAACATGGACTCACAGCAGAGCCTGGAATCCCACGCAATCCCTCTGGACCAGGGTTTCCAGGGTGTCCCTGTGGTCCGACAGGCCCTGTTTTTCCCATTGGACCCTCCGCACCAGCAGAACCCTGAAAAAGATAGAAATGACAGTTGTTTTTGTTGAAAAAAGAGGTGCATGCGACACATGAGTTTATGTGAAGATTTATTATTTAATAATCTCACCTTTGCCCCATTTTTTCCCTGTTTCCCTTCATTTCCCTCAGGACCTACGTGACCCTGTGTAGAAGGAGACTAGTGATTAGATTACAGTTTTTACTTTTATAGTATGGGAGTCATTCAGTGCAAAATTGAAATTCACCCTCCGTCCAGGTGGCCCTTGAGGGCCAGGCTCTCCTGAGGCTCCTGGGGGTCCCTGTTCAAAACAGAATATTTATTTAATAAGCTTCTCAAATATATCATTACATCGATATCTCTAAGTGCTTGAATACTCCACTTACAGCTTTACCAGGTTCGCCATTATCCCCTTTAGTTCCTGGACCACCATCAATGCCCTAATACCAAAAATTGTATTCAAATCACCATGTGAATTTGCCATCAAAATGTGTCAATCTTGAAGCTTGAATTGAAGCAGGTTTTGCTGCACTTACATTCGCACCTGGCTCTCCAGGGGGTCCCGCGTCTCCAGGAAATCCAAGGGGACCCTATTGAGGAAAATGGATGGTGTCAGAGTATAAATATCCTGACAGTTTTAACTATGGGAATAGTTGCTCACTGGGTTTCCTTTGGGTCCATCTGATCCAGTGTGTGGCCTCTGATTCCTGGGGGTCCTGCAGCCCCAGGGGGGCCAGCATCACCCTTCTCACCCACTTCACCTTTCTCTCCCTTGACATTAAAGCAACAGGGTGCTTAGTGATACAAGGGGGATCAAAGACTAATGAGAAAAGAGGTAACAGGAAGACATTACTTACAGGGGGGCCAGTTTCACCAACATTTCCTGGATTGCCTGCTTCTCCATCCTCACCCTAGAGAAAGAGCAATAGAGACCGACAAAGAGAAGGAAGCAAAAAGAAAGAACAGCAACCATCTATCATACTTAGGCTTACATGTTTACGTAGTTACAGAGGCAGCACCCTCCAACAAATAAACACAACCTCCCCATAAATCACCAAAAAACACTTATGGACAGTGAGAGGGAGGTATACCTTTTCTCCCACCATTCCTGGCTGGCCCACTCCACCCGGCATGCCCTGAGGACCCTTGCCACACAGAACAAAACTAAGTCAGTTTCATACATAATGCATGCAAGGCTGTCTACTCTAGTTGCAGACTGTTGACATTACAGTGATGAGATTACAGACTACCAAGCATGGTGTAAAACGCCACACTATCCAGCTTCCTCCTGGCAGAGGCGTTTATGGCTGCAGTGGCTGAGTATGAATATCTTGGGTGAGTCTAAACTGAAGTGGTTGCCCTTTTGCCTCTGGAGACTTTAAGTGAGGTGCACACAGCCAAATAGATGACCAGCACATTTATACTGGATGCTTCTCATATGATGGCACAAAGAGCTCCGGTGCACAACACTTCTCTTTTCCTCTCCAGCTCTGTGAGAGTGCTGGTGTACGGGTCACTGCCGCATCTGTCTCTGTTCTCTCGCTTTTCAATTATTAACACATGGGAGATGTTCAAAGGCGGCCATTAATAGAGGTAAATGTAACTCTCTCTCAAGGATGATAGTCTAATATTCCTTAATCATTCATAGAGAAGTAAATATAACTCTTGCAGAAGGATCATATCCCACTTCTTGTTAATAATTCAACTCTCAAAATCATGGGTGGGCAGAAAGAGATATGGGGAGGATGAAAGACTGAGGAAAGAGATATGAGGTGTCGTATGTGGGGTGGGGGGGTTCATCTGCGGTACGGAAGAGTGTTGATACACTGGATGGGTTTTTTGGAGTCGTGAAACAAAGACTTCTCATTATGTCTCAGCAGTACTGGTACGACAACCCCTAATCAGCACTAATCTACTGTCCTATGCTTGAACTTGACTGCACAGCGGTCTGATAGACAGAAAGGAAAACACAAAGACACTTACCTCTCCCCCACTGGGTCCCTGGGGGCCACGTGGGCCATGTTGTCCTGGAGGGCCCTAATGAGAAGCAAAAGATTAAGCATTTATCTCATTAGACATGTACTCTCTCTTTTGCTCTCTCTCCTCTTTTTGTACGATCAGCTCGTTTCTCTGTGTCAGAGAGGTGTTTTTTTTCCCCTACATCTCTGACATGGTGGTGACAGGCTATTAAGGGCGGGCTGATTTCCTCTCTGTGTGCTGTGCCTGGGTTTTAATGAGGAGCATCTCACTTCTCCATTCTCTGGTTACACTGCATGAATTCTCAACTCCTGAGGCAAACCACTTATTGCTGCAGAGGGTGGAACATGAGCCATTAATCAAACTGACCAAAATCATTGCTAGCACGCCACGCACGGTCTTCACCAAGAGATATTAGTGCAGTGCGAGGCATCCAGCTGGATAGACTACCGCGAGGATCAACACCAAGGCTGAGTGTGTAGGCTCAACAATATACAATACCCTACTCTTCAGAATCCATCAAAGAGGCTTAACGCAAACTGGTACAGGGAAAACTTGAAATTCAGTGGCTGTGCATTAGGGCTTGGAAATCCCATGATCCACAGCATTCACTCATGGATGAGATGTTCCCAGTTAGGTCTTGTGGCTTTGTTTTTGCCCGGTTTTGATGCACTTCATCTAATCGTGCATGTGTGTGGAACTGTTGACAATCTTGTTTTGCATTCCTTCATGGTTGACGGAGCCGCGAGAAGACTGTCACAAAGGAGCGCGCTCATTAGACAGCCCAGGCTCACAGTAATCTGATTAGCAGCTGTCACGCTGCCTTCCACTTCAGAACCAGCATTACTCTCTCTTCTGTCACTCTCGGCTCACACGGGCCTGACACTTATACACTCACACACATGAATAATGCCCCAGTCTCACACAGCTTCTCTCATGGTTTCCTCATCTTTCACTGTATTATAGTTCTCTACTGCCTCTCATGCTACACACAGAGAGTCCTGTTAAGAGAATTTCTGTGCAGGTTTGGAATGTTGGACTGACTTACTCCTCAGTTTGGGACAACTTTGATGTATAAGTGCTGTACTTATGAATCTTCCTTTTTATTTTGGAGAATTGGACAATTCCATTTCTATATCTCTATATAGATTATTATTACATTTTCCATTTCTATTAGCAATTCACTATGTCAATATGCACTGTTCAACTTCCTAAAATGCCTCGATTGAAATTCAATGATTAAAATTTAATTTAAAAAATAAAATGCAGGAACTAAAAGAGATCCTTTTTTTCAAACTTGCTGCATGCATTGTGTATCATTTAGGGGTATTATAGATGCTAAAAAAAACAGATTCTAGTATTGATATGAGTAGTACATATGTGATCTGCACATCTTACCATAGTGCCAACATTTCCGGTCTCTCCCTTCTCTCCTGGGGGTCCTGGCATTCCCTAAAGAAACACAGTTAATTTTAGACTCATACACATTTCAGAATTAAGGTGGATTAACCCCCTCAATGAACTGTGAAAACTATGTCCCATCTGGATGAAGATTAACTTAGATTTTGCAAACAGTGAATTTGTGCATGCAGTCAATAGATAAGGACATCTGGAACTGAAAGAATGCTCAATATGTAACAACTCAGGGATGTAGATTTAAAATGTATATTTGCAAAAATGTCCAGAAAACCAAACAACCTTATGTTATTATATATATAGAACCAAATTTGATTTCATAGGTTTAGTTTGGTTTAACTTTACAGTCGCGGTGTGGAAAGATGGTATGAAAAATTATATGTATGTGGAATAGGCTGTACCTGCAAACCTGGTGGTCCATTTGCCCCTTTAAAACCACGAAGACCTTCATCTCCTTTAGGGCCGTACATTCCTTGCTGTCCCCGGGGCCCTGGCTCTCCATCCAGACCCTGAAAGAGACATGAGTGCTGGGCTATGAACACACACAGAATTGTAAGCAGCATCAACCTCACATTGGGTCAGGCACTCCACACTCATACATACTGGTGCTCCTAGCTGTCCAGGAGGTCCCTGACTCCCAGATGGCCCTGGGGGACCCTGTGAGATAGAATGCAGAGATTTGGTGTTACATACCTCTAAAGAAAGTTCATGTAATATTCAGCACATATGACAAGATTAGGGATGTGCCGAATAGTTAATCCATATTCAGAAAGGCACAGTAAAAAAATAAAGCATTCTACGGAGCCACTAAAGGGACATTGTTAGCAGCTTGCAAGCAGCAACTTGTTACATTACAGTACATAAAATTTCCCTTACCACATAACAGATTAAAGAGAGATGACTGATAGGATGATGGCAAATGATTTGCAGATCCTGAACACCACTGACATCTAATCTTGTAAACTGAAATCTAATCTTGTAAAATGTGTGGTAAGTACAGCCGCTCCGTAGTTTACACAGAGTAGGTGTGAATCTTGAAAGTGAAAGTAAAAAAGCGAGCTCACATACAAAAGCGATTTCAATGCCCTGCATATTAATAGCTGCTCCCTGAAGCCCGTGTTTTATATACAGTGTAATTACCCAACAATATAATTACGAAAGAAAGCAATTAAATAAATGTTTCTTCCCATCTCGCATTTATTGCCTTTAGGGGTTCCATAGTACTGTACACATCATTTCCTTTCCAAACACGGTATTCGGATTCGGACACATCCCGAGAAAAGATAGAGATACTGACCCCCTCTCCCTTGTCTCCTTTGCTGCCTTTCTGCCCTGGTCCACCTGTCTCCCCCTGAAAAACATACACATGCCCATAAATAACAAGCAGTATGAGCGCAGGCATGTGCAACTACTGAAAAAGTAGTCAAAGCTGTACCTTATCTCCGTCTTCTCCAGGTGGACCAGGTGACCCTGCAGGACCCGGTAATCCCACAGGCCCTTGTTCTCCATCTCGCCCAGCAGGACCAAATGAACCTTTCTCACCCTAAAGTGGAACGGAAGTAATTAGTAATTGCTCTTGAAGCTACTCTGGCACAGTAGTAAATCTTCTCAATTCACAAAGTAATATATCCTGTTGACACTCACCGGCTCGCCCTTCTCTCCCATTGGCCCAGGGGGGCCAACACCTCCCGTACGGCCAGGCTGACCAATGGCACCCGCAGGTCCAGCGGGTCCTCTTTCTCCGGTGGCACCCTGTACAGACAAAGGAATGTAACATTTTAGTTAAGTGAAGTATATTAAGGAAAACACAAAGGAGGAGGAAATGTAGGACCATGGAAAAATCACTTACAATAGGTCCTGCAACACCAGGGGGGCCCTCCCCACCCTTCAGACCAGCAGTACCCTAATAAGCCATACATGTAGAGATAGAAAGAGACAGTAGAGATAAGATATATGCCAAAAAAAAATACTAGAACAATCGCCATCTGTTTATTTGTACAAGGTCTGCTGTCATATTGGAACAGTTGTCACTTATGTAAAGGCAGCAGCCATAACAGCAGGGATTATGAGAAGATTCTCTCAGATGTGCTGATGTACATTACCAGAGTGCCAGGTAAGCCTCTTTCTCCTCTGAATCCACGACGCCCAGCAGGACCACTCTTCCCAGGCAGCCCTGCGGGGCCTGGATCTCCCTGGAGACCAGAGAACACAGAAAAATGGATCCCTGTTTCCACAACTCTCTCACTCATTAGGAGTCATCCATCACTCTTTATAGGCACTGAGCCATGCTGGGAGCTCTATTCATATTGAATGAGCGGAAACATATGGAGTGTAATGAGCGATGCAACTTATAACAAGATGGATGTGTTTGGTGTGTTATGTAATGATAAGGATTTCAATGCCATCTTATCTAATGCTATATCTAACCTTGGCTCCCTCTTTGCCTGTGACTCCTGGCAGACCTTGCTCTCCAGGGGGTCCTGGGGCACCCGGATGTCCCCTGTCTCCAGTGGGGCCAGTCTCCCCAGTTTTTCCCTGGAATAGAAGATAAGTGAGACAGTTAGATCAGATCAAACATTCATAAATGTTGCATAGCTTCATGGAACTGAACGAAGACTCCATGAATGAAGGCATTGTTCATTCAAGCCTGTATGATCGACCTACCTGTGTGCCAATCACTCCAGCAGGCCCGGGGGGACCAGTCTTTCCTTGAAATCCCTGTATGGAAATACTTAAATTTGAAAATGTTCTTTCCCACTGCTTATCAAACAACTAATAACTATTCAGTGTATCTAGATATGGAAAATAATTTAAAGACCAAGATGGGCCCTGTCCCAAATGCTGTCCTCACCCCACACTTGGGTAATGTGATGGCTCATAAAATGTCAGGTAGTAATTCACTGTCAATTCTGCATTAGCTCAGCTCAGAGGGCAAACAGTGGCTCTTAAAAGCACTCGAGGAATTAACTGACAAATGGGACACACAGTGGTCTCAGGGTCTTTGATTATTTGTCATTTAAGGATTCATAAGGGCGCTCTCAAGTCACATCAAATGTGTCACAAGTCCACATCAAGCACACCATTTGGGACATCACCATGGTTACCTTTCTATGAAACGATTCTTTTTAAAATATGAACTGACTCACTGGCTCTCCCCGTTGGCCAGGGTGACCTGGCAACCCATCCTTTCCTGGAGGGCCCTGAAAAGAAAGGCCCAAAACTTTAGAGATATGCTTTCATTCTCTCAAAGAGTTTTCTTTCTTTATTGGTCACTTACGTTTGGTCCCTTTGGCCCGGCCTCTCCATCCCGTCCTTGTGGACCTTGAGGGCCCTGAAGCAGAGTAGAAGAAACACTGTTATTCATTTATCTCTGGCAATGAAAAGAAATGTGAAATCTCACATTAGTTTCATAGACTGACTGTGTAATACGAAGATAATTGTAATAGATAACACATACTCTCTCTCCTGCGGCACCTTGTGGACCGTCATGACCAGCAGAGCCCTGAGCATAAGACAAAGAAAGGGATGTCACACGAATTTTAAACACATACCATACCACCTATTTATAAGGATCTCTAAAGGATCATTGTCTGTATGAGGCTGGATTTCTTACCTTGGCTCCAGGCTTTCCTGTCGGGCCTCTTGCTCCTCTTCCCCCACGTGCACCCTACAACAACAGGAACATTTAAATATGCTTACAAAAATGCATGATTAAAACAATTGTTCAGTCAATTATTATTACTGTTCACTCAATAATCCCTGCATGTGTATGTATTAAAACAATAAAGTTTTACATTTCATTAGGATGCTTAAGACTTACATTTGGACCTCTTTCACCATCCGAACCAGTCTGTCCAGCAGGACCCTGTAAAGAAAGGATATAAAAATGAACACACACACATTGATGCAGCGGGGTATGTGTGGTCCCTCGGACAGTGTACCATGGCCATCGGCCTCTTACCCTCTTTCCTTTCTCTCCTTCCATCCCGGCTGTTCCAGGAAAGCCCACTGATCCCTGTGGACCGACCCGAAGGTTAATCAATTACCACATTCCATTCATTAATCAAACTCTACATTTAATTAACTACAAATTAACCTCTGAAGTCCCATTGCCATAAATAAGCCAAATAATAATTGTAGTTTCAGATAAGCTATTAATAAAACAACCTCTAAATGGCCATTAATCATCCTAGGTAAAAATGTAATATTGAAATATTAATATACCATGACTGAGACCTGCGGCTTTCAGATTTTGTTTAAAAAAAAAAAAAAAAAAAAAAAATATATATATATATATATATATATATATATATATATATATGTGTGTGGGTGTGTGTGTGTGTGTGTGTGTGTGTGTGTGTATATATATATATATATATATATTGTTTATATTTCAATGATAATGCTTTACCTTAGAGCCTTGCCTGCCGGGATATCCAGGCAATCCTGGAACTCCAAGTTTGCCCTACACATGGAATGAGAATTCAGGAAAATTAAGGTAAACAAAAATAATTGGAATATAAATAATGCCCATTACATGCTGCAATTACCTTTTCTCCAGCAATGCCAGCAGATCCAGGCTCTCCCATGGGTCCTGACTGACCCTTCAGCCCCTCCGGTCCATCTTCACCATGATTTCCAGGAGCCCCAGTATCACCCTGAGAATGCACACACACAAGAAATTCTGAGTGGTCATCACCATTTTTTAATGCAATTTTTTGGCAAAATACCTTTCATCAACAAGCTGCACGCTATGAAGCGTAATTTGTGTCCATAGCACAAACAGTGAGTGACTACTCAAATATTGTAGTTTAATATGTAAGGCATTGAAAATGTTTGAGCAATAATAATGATGTTTGTTTTAACAAGCACACTCATCGGGTTGAATGGAAAGACTCACTCTGTCTCCTTTGATGCCCATGTCACCCTTGGTCCCTGGGAAACCATCTTCACCCTGTAACGGACAAAAATAATTAAATTCTCTACAAATACCTTGCAATTGCTCCACACAGATGCGCAGCATGAAAACATAGATGCATTCAAGAAACGACAGAGAAAGCCATACATCATGTGAAGCCACTATCAGTAAAGCACAGTGGTTTATCACTATAGTGATAACTGAATGTGTCTTCTGTTCCCTTGGCTTTGTTATGAGAAAACAAGTGGATTATTTTTTTCTCTCACCTTCTCCCCCTTGCTACCCTTCAGTCCCCTCACCCCGTCTGCGCCCTGTTAGAAAAGAACCAGATTTATCAGTGTGTGCTGCAGAGATCTCTTCACATCTCCAAACCTCAAGTAGGGAACGTTCACCTGAAAGGCAGAATCTCAGATAGGATGTCTTGACATGAATACCAACACTGACTGTTTAAAGTAATAAAAGTCACGGCTTGAAAAATGCTGGAGATAAGAAATACAGCAACAAATAAAAACACCACTGTGACAGAATACAGACACAGGCGACAATAATCTGGATGACACCATCAGAGTAAATTTATGTGCTAGCAGGATGCATCCATTTTTTTTTTCTTGACCACATGGTTGAAGGCATCACACACTTCCACACAAACAAGCCCAGACAGGTTCGTTTTCCTCCTTGTTGAGTTTTTCAATGTCCATCACGAGTGTTGCACAGTGTCAAGGTTTTTCCGGGGAGAATTAAACTGGTCTAACTGAGCCTGTTGTCTGCCATTCACCCACAGTCGGACTGTCAATCAAAAGTCTCCCATCCTAGACCGAATGTCTTTGAGTGTCTTTGGAGCTAACTGTACTAGCTGCGATCTCAAAACAGCTCACCTTGACTCCACGGGGCCCGGGATATCCAACCGGCCCTTGTGCTCCTGATAAACCCTGAATAGAAAAAGAGGCAATGTCAGTTTAGTGTTAAAGCAGTGAAGGAGAAAGCACTGCACTAATAATACGCTGTCATTTAGCTATGATTAAACTATTGTGGCCCAATATAATATGTTGCTTGGTGATGATGATGCAGCGCAAGTCTACATTGGTGAAAATGAAACAATGACCACACAAAACCGATGGCTTGATTCAAGTGTGCAATTACTGTGATAGCGCATGCATAAAAGCACGCCGTTATGCTTTGTGAACGGTGATAATTTAGCGACTGCAGCTGGAGCGCCTGTAACAAAAGGCTTCAGACAGAGAGGACCATGAACAGGACAGTGCTTTTCTGCATGGTGCCGCATTTAGACTCTTGGCTTTCTCCATTTCCTCTTTACATTCTCACCGCTTATTCAGGTCAGTGGAGCAGCAATGTGTGTGTGTGTGTGTGTGTGTGTGTGTGTGTGTGTGTGTGTGTGTGTGTGTGTGTGTGTGTGTGTGTGATTGTAACCCACCTGGTGCCCCTTCTCCCCAGGGGGTCCCTCTCTTCCAGGATGACCCTGTGATTTGAACAGGATAGCCAGGTGTTAGCATGACAGCGGGCTGATTAGGGGACATCCTGTTTCTGAGACAGCTAATGAGCCAACACAAAAGGCCAGGCCTGGACTAAGGATTCTGCATCATCGCTTTTTCAGAATTCTGTGCATGAAACTAATGCTGTGAAGATTCATTGCGAATGTTTGATGTAGTGAATGAAATTTGCCAATGTGCATGTGTCCGCATGCACCATAGTGTCCCCTGCTGGCTGGGAGAGATACTTAATAGATAAAACTAATTAAAATGCATGGCATATAATGGTAGTTTTGGAGAACAGTACTTACTGGAGGACCATCAATCCCAGAAAGGCCCTGCATTCCAGGTTTGCCCTCAGGGCCCTGTTTGGAAAAAAAAAACACACACACACATGCACACTCAGTATAGAATCCTCTGATCCAAACCACAAAACAAAACCTTTATACCCCATATGCCCAGCTTGTTAAACCATAATGTGCTTAGCACATTTGAGAGAAGGTGTGCGTGTATGTGTATGTGTGTACATATGTGGAGTTTTGCTATTGATTATCTGTCTAGCTCAATATGGAAACCTGAATAAAAGCACACACACTAAGATGCTCACTCACTCACCCACACTCAACGCGTCTTTTCAAATGCTTGTCTACTAAGGGGTCAAAGGTCAGTGCTTTAAAACTGAAATAAAGCAAGACTTGTAGAGTTTACCTTCTCTCCTGGCAGGCCTATAGGCCCCTGTGGACCAGGGAAGCCCTGAAAAAGAAGAATTCTTTATTCAAAGGCAAAAGTGTCACTTTTGTTCTCCAGTAACAGTGCACATTTGCACTGCTGGCATTGCTTCATTAGTCAGTACTGGAGTGTAGATAAATGTATACCTGTATGCCTGGATTCCCCTGTTGACCTGGAGGTCCAGGTTCACCAGATGGTCCCTGTGAAATGGGGAAAAAGTCATCAGTTTTGCATGATGATGATAATCATCATTTTGTAAAGACATTAGTTTAGGACTTTTGCTGCATTCAAGTCCTCCCGGGAAGTTTCTACTTAGTTTGCAAGTCTAATTATGACTGTGTGTGTTCATTTAAAATGTCAAGCTTATTCTCTTTATTTCACTTTTTAATTTGCTGCTATATTACCACAAAATCAAGAGCAAAGGATGTGCATTATTGGTACTTTAACTATGTGTTTTAGCTCTCTCTAGCTGTCACTGAGAACGATGAGAAATATAGCTTTGCTGCGCAGTGTTGTCGCCTCATAAACTGGCTAAATGAGTAGTATTTTCTGTCAAGCTTTATAGCTGATTTTAATCAACAGCACACAAAGTGCATACAAACTAAAATGTACAGTCAACATGCACAATGAAAATTCAATCCATAGGAAAAAAAAAACAACTCACAGTTTGTAAAAGCAACAAATAATGTGTTGAGAATTAAACACTGAGAATGGGAGACTTACCCATATGGGTAATGGCCAACATATCTATATACTTTCATTGTAAGTGCATTTCTGTCAACACATTTCCTTTTAAAAACTGTGGAATGAGTCCAAGTTTTCTGTGGTAAGCCACAGATGTTGTCAATAAAGCTTAAGTTGTTTTTAACCCACGATCATTCCTTTAATTACAACCAATATCAATTAGCTTCTCTTGGGATTCTTTAATTGACACGTCCCCAACTCTGAAAATTGGGGCTCAAAGAAATTGTAGAGTTCACACTGGTAATTAAACCATAGTGGTATAATTCATTTGCTATCGTCTTGTAAATACTATCATTTCAACTTGACTTAACGGCAGCATATGTCAGTTGAAAAGATGCAGGCTTGAGGTAACCTTTCTCTACAGCTCTCAAGGGATCTGTTACCCTGTCTGCCAGTGCAACAGACCCTCTACGAGTTATTTCTCAATGGTTATATCTGACATGTTGTTTCAAATAACCATACTAAACCTTTCAGCGCTCTTTTCTGGAATTTATTAGTCGGCTGAAATTGTGTAATACATGCATGGAGAAATTCATAGTAGACCCACCAAGTTGCCCTTTGCCCCTTGAACACCATTGACGCCTTGAATTCCCTAAAAGCAAAACACAAGGTTTTGGTTCACAGTAATGCAGCAGTTAAACATCCTAATAAAACCACAGCACCTTTATTCATGTTCTGCATGAAAACTAGCCATTATGTAAATTTTAAGAATGGGCAATTGTCTTACTTGCTGCCCAGGTGGACCAGGTGGCCCTCTTGGCCCAACAAGTCCTCTTAGCCCCTGTAAAGAACAACAATCAGAAAATGATCAGAAACTCTCATTAACGGTTATGAAGGTCAAGTGTGTTAATGATCGAATGGTATATAACTACAGATTACAGCTGGTATATGCACAAGGGTGTACATCTGTTTAGGCTGTGCTGATGTGTATGTGAACATGTGTAAACCTCTTATTTCCTCTAGTGTGTGTGTGTGTGTGTGTACGGCTGGCGTGTGTGTTTTGTTTTTGTCAGTCTTGGTCTTTGTACACCGGCCAAGCCACCTGTTCCAGAGCCACATCTGTGATCTCCAGGGAGGTGATTGATATGGAAATATAATCATGCAGGCCAGGATTTCATCTCTTCCCTTCGCCAATCTCCCAGCTCATCTATCTCCATCCCCGCATTTATCTCCACTGCATCTCTCTCTCTCGGCAGGCATCGTGCTGTAATGGTGCTCAAGTCCCTTACTACTCTGGGTGATCCATTTAAACAGCCAGAGTCCCAATGGATCACAGCTCACCTGCCGAGACTTAAATGGTGCTTGAGCCACCATTAATCAGGCTGTGCCAAGTAGGAACACGAGGCTACCCATGGGATGTCAGAGACGTGTATATGTTTATGCGCTCATGTGCATGTGTATCTGTCTGTGGGTTGGGTCGTGTCACTCACAGGTTCTCCCGGTTGCCCTCTCGGTCCAACAGGTCCTGCCGAACCCTGTGATAGGAAATGTCAATCAACATTTCAGGTTAGTTTGCCAATATAATCATCTTCATTTCGGTAGGACAAAAATAAGTGAGATCCGGATTTTTAGTCTTTGGGAAAGGATGTCAGAAGGGTTATGTATGCAAAAATATTCCCATTCTTGAAAGCTGTGATCAATGTGAATCTTAGCTGCATGCATTTTCCAACTTTGCATAATGAGAACATCCCACACAGTGCAAGGCTTGTCTCTTTCATGCGATTTGTGAGTACACACCTGAGGCAATGCAGGGGATCTTTAAATGGATTATTAGTAATCTGATAAAATACTCATTTAGGGAGTTGCACAAAGCTCTGAAAAACAGGATAGAAGTAAAGGCAAATCTGTATTACCTTATGACCGGGCTCTCCAGGTTGACCTTGGGGTCCTGGTTTCCCCCCGTCTCCCTGAGGAATGTTTACATGAGAGTCACATTTGAGATACGGCACACAATATGAATTCTAAATTCGATTTATTAAAAGTGAAGTGGAGCGTTTAGACACATCTAAGAGCCGCTCTTGAATTAGCAGTAAACAGACTGTGTGATTTGCAGTGTTGGGCAAGTTACTTTTAAAAAGTAATTAGTTACAGTTACTAGTTACTTCTTCCAAAAAGTAACTAAATTAGTTACTCAGTTACAAATTTTAAAAATAACTAGTTACTTAAGAAAGTAACTATTGCGTTACTTTCAAGTAAAATTAAATTTTAAATGCTCAAATGTGACCCCACCTCTACCCCTCTTTAAAGGAACTTAAAATACATGTGCATGTTCAATTATTTATGATAAATCTGAATAGTATAATGAAATGGACACTTAATACAATACATTATTAACAGAAACATGAAACATTGTACACACATCTGAAGTGAGACTAGCCTCCAATCAAATTCCATGTATGTAGATATTATGTTTATATAGTGGATCAATGCAAATAACACGATAGATTTTTGGGAACTTTTGATATTTCCTTTTATTGTTTCTTTAATTTCTTGAAGGAAAAAGTAATGTATACTTCTATTTAGAGAAGGCTACTGTTGGATTATTTGGGCTCGTCGCCATACCTGTCTCTCGTTGACTGACTGGCTTGTGTTGTTCCTTGTGTGTCCTGTCCTGTCCGACTATGCGTTATGATGGGTTGTTCGCAATTCATGAGCGTTAGAGATGATGGGTCGTTCGCGAATGAGCGTTAGTGATGATGGATCGACTCGTTCGCGAATGAGCTTTTGATGAGTCGTTCGCGATTCGCGAATGAGCCGACTCTAAGAACCGGCTCTTTTAGTTGAACTTCGGGAGCTGGCTCGCATATCTGAAGAGCCGACTCTATTTTTTCAAATTTAGCCTATAGAAATTAAATAATTATGTAATAAAAATTGAAATATTATAGTCAAAGTCATTTAAAGAGCCGTTTGTGAGCCAAAGAGCCGGCTCTTTTCAGTGAGCTGAGTCAAAAGAGCCGAATTCCCATCACTACTATGCGTGCTTTCGAACACCCGCCCAACTCTACCTCTGATTGGCTTACAATGAAATTTTACTCTACCTCAGCCAATCGTCAGCATTTATGGGCTTGTCTCGTGCTCTGCCCACTAACCAATGAAGAACAGTAAAAAAAAATATTTGCCTCTCGCTCAGAGATCTAGTTGGTCTGATGAAAAAAAAGAACAGCTTCATCATCTGTTATAGTAACGCGCCGCATTTTTTGGCAGTAACGGTAACGGCGTTATTAAGATGAGAAGAGTAATCAATTAGATTACTCGTTACTGGAAAAAGTAATGCCGTTAGTAACGCCGTTATTTATAACGCCGTTATTCCCATCACTGGTGATTTGATTAAGCAATTTGGTGTTCTTTACGCACTCTGTGTCCTTTGTTCCCTGGAAGTCCAGGTAGTCCATCAAAGCCCCTGTCACCCTGAAAAAAAAGTAAGATCGACAAAACAGCCTTTTCAAACACACACTCAACCAGCACACTTCATTAGCATTAGCAAAACAGAACTTGTGTTCTTTCACAATGTCATATGCTATGCTTCGAACACACAAACGCACAGATGTGAGAAGTGATTGTGGGGCAGAGGTGTGTGTTGCATGTGGCAGGGTTTGACAGGCCGCCTCAGAGGAATCTTCCCATCTGCTGCGATTCTCAGCCCGCATCCGGTGCTGGGACTCGAAGAGCTGCGGGAGTACCTCACACTTCCTCATCAAACACGCTGCTGTTGTGCTAAATAGCTCCGAGTGATTTATTTACTGATGGGTCCTGCAGCTGGACAGGACTGAATGCTTGCTATTGTCAGTGCACACAATAAAACACAGCTCTCAATAGCAAACGGTTCCATCAATGGCCAGAACGATTAGGGTCAAATTAAAGTTTCCGGTGTTCTTTTTAGCTCTGGCAGCTGAATCTACAAATTGAGTTCATACACACACAAGCTAATCACAAACAAAAATTAGATATTTGTGGTGGTTGCCAATGCAAAACTCGGGAATGAGTCCTAAAACCCAGAAGTTACTATTTTTTCAATTCTTGTCATGTCACCCTGAAGTCAGTGGGTTTTGAAATGTTTTTTTTTTTTTTTGGTTAAAGGCCTGAAATAAAGTCTGTGGTTTACACAAGCTTGAAATATCTTCATGTTTATTCTACGGAATAAAATAATTTAGTACTACCTCACTCGTGTTTTCTTTTTTATTTTAAGCTTTTAAGAGTCTTGAAAATGGGTGTTGGTAAAAAGTCATCCCTGAAGAACTCTTTTGTGGTTGGTTGCTAGGGCATTGCTGTGCAGTTGTTAAGAAGTATCTTGCTTCTTGCAATTTCAAATGAGATATGTACTGAGGTTTAATATTTAGCATTAGGGTGGTTGTTCAAACCCCTAACCTACGTATAATTAATAGTAGTAGTGACCTTAGCAAGCAGTGCTAATTATCATAGGTTAAAGTCAGATTTGCAAACTTGAATTGTAGAGGAAGCTGATTTATATGGTGGAATACAGCCACAGTCCTTATTATTGTGCATGGCCTGTCCTAATGGGACTATACGGTGAATCACCTTTGCTCCTGTCTCTCCAGGAGCCCCTCGACCTCCATCTGCCCCTGATCGGCCCTGCAAGGTGAAACACAGAGTACCACGTCATCATCATATTCTGTGCACCAGTGTGCACTGCTTTATGCAATATTCATGAAGCCAAAAACACAGCACATCAATAAGAAAACTGTTATCGACCAATTCATATTCATGATGAGGTTAATTAAATGGATCAGACTTGAACTTTGATCATTCCTCCATTGATATTTTTTTTTTTTTTTACACTGCATGTGAGATGTTCAGTCTTACCCTTTTCCCTGGTTTCCCATTAAAACCAGCAGGACCTGGCAACCCACGTGGCCCCTGAAAAGAGAAGAATACGAATCAGACAGACAGATGATTTTAAAAGATACTCAATGTAAAGAGAGAATATAAAAGGAAATATCCTCACAAGAGGCCCAGGCTCTCCACTGTCCCCTTTCAGTCCACTGGGACCTGGAAGACCCTGGAACAAACATACATTTTCAGACAGAAAGTATCCACTGAATCCAATAAACCCCAAAAACAATCTGAATTTGAAGTAGATAGCATGGGCTTTGCCCATTTCTTACCACTGGGCCTGGCCTTCCTGTGAGACCTAATGGACCTGGAGGGCCCTTCAATGATAGCTAGAAGCAAATAGAAATACAAACAAACAGAAAAAGTTTCCTCATCCTTAATCTGCATTTATACTAGTATTTGTACAGAATTCGTAACATTTCTATATTGTCCAAAATTAAAAAATTACCTATTCTCAAAGCTGGCTTTAAGCTGAGCATAGATTATAAACAACTACTTACTGGGATAATACACTGTGACACCATACAATATTACACAACATCTGTAATTGTACAATTTCTGAGCAGATTTTTTGTGTTGGTGCGCTGTAAATTTTTTTTACATAAAACCAAAGAAAAAAAATTTAATGTATAATGAAGTCATGTCACATCAGTTTTATTTGAATAAATCCAGAACACTACAGTTATGTTTTTGTTGTTTTTAGTAAAAAAAAAAAAAAAACAGTGACAGTGACAGTAAAGACAATTAAACTGTCACTACAAAAAATCTATTTCAAATAAATGTTCTTTCTATTCATCAAATGCTGTCACAGTTTTCACAAATAAATATTAAGTAGCACAACTGTTTTCAACTGATAATAAGAAATGTTTCTCGAGCAGCAAATCAGCATGTTAGAATGATTTCTGAAGGATCATGTGACACTGAAGACTGGAGTAATGATGCTGAAAATTCACAGGAATTAATTACATTAATATATAATAGAAAACAATTATTTGACACTATAATAACATGCACTTTTTATTCTATTTTACTGTATATTTGATCACATTATTGCAGCCTTGGTGAACATAAGAGACCTACATAAAACCATTTGAAGTGATATGGCTTATAACCAAAGTCATATAACTAAAATGATATGGCTTGGTCCTTCAATGCATCTTTATATTATTCTTCCACCTATTTTATCTTATGCAGAGCAAAATATCCCAAATCTAATTGTTAAAAAATAACAGACACCTCTCTTCACATACTGTATTAGGGGTGTCAGTGGTTTGTTGAATGCTTGTTTTAGCAAACGCCACTGATTATACAGTCATGATAAATGAGTGAAGGGGACAGATGTAATAGCCAAAGACAGTTTGGTTAGGGTGTCTTACTTTGGTCTGTTGTAAGATGGCTTGAGCCTGCGCCTCTTGAGCAGATATCACAGGTCCCTTCTGAGAGTCTCCTCCATACTGGAACTTATCACAAAAAAGAGATTACTAACTAAATAATTTATGTACAATAAGTAAGGCACTATTAAAGATATATTTTAACACGTTAAGCGCACAAATAAATGGAAATATACCTGATGCCATTAATTCTGATTATATCACAGCTCCACCATGTGGCCAAAATATGCTATTGAGGGCCAGGCCTCATGTTTTGTGATGTAAAATGTTAATTATTTTCCTCTGGCAAACAACTTCTGCTAATGAGATCCAAGTGGTTTAAATGTGTTACTGAAGGAATGACTTCATCTTACGGGTAACATAAGCAAAGTGCCTGGAGGACCCGGTATCCCATCAGCGCCAGGCAGCCCTGGACGTCCCTCGGGACCCTTGTGGGAGGAGAGACAATTAGCTCAATTCATTGAAGGAGCATTTCTGTACATGCATGTGTGCACAATTGTGTCAGCAATACTTACTTGACAAAACAATTGCATAAGCAACAGCGTTCTTCATTTATTCCCTATCGACTGGCTTGTTTCCTGAAAGCAGCTTAATACTTAATGATTTTTTTTTTTTAGATGTTGCCTGTATCAAAGCCTACTGTGCTCATTTGCCTGGTGTAAAACATTTAAGAGCTCAGCCAATCAAAGCTGTCAGTCAACAGTCCTCTCCCGACAACACAGAACTTCAACCTTCAAAAGAAAAGATAAAACCTGCGGCTGGAATATTTTCCTTTGGCTTTCAGCTTCGGAAATGTTATAAGACCTCTATAGATATACAAGGCCAAAAAGAGCTTACATCTCAAGTGACACACTTTCTCAGCCTAGTCGGATGTTTTTACTAAATCTCAACTCTTTTGTGAAGCTGACACCCCAGAGAAGTTGATTCACAACCAGCCAGAGGCGCTAAACTGAACGGAGACAGAAGAATCATCTATCTTCATCCCTACTGTCAGAGGTAAATGATGAATTCAGGCTCTTTACTGCAGTTAGAAGTCTGCGGGCTGTCTTTCCATGCTATGGGATCGTGTGTAAAGAGTGAGTCATGCTACAAGAACAGACAGACTGTCCACCGCAAATTAGGTCAAATTATCAAATGAGTAATGGCTCCCTGATGCCTAAGGTCTCAGTAGAGATTGGTGGTTCCTTAGATTGGCTGTGAGTCATCAGTGAGGTTTTTTCCATCTGCACACGAGTCCAATCACCCCGATCCACCCGGTTGTGTCCTGTGTGTCCTAGACTCCAGGTTCATGCCAAGTCATGTGGCTCAGGTGATTATGAGGACACTCACCATATCACCTGGGTCTCCACTGGGTCCTGTGGGGCCTATGATGCCAGGGATTCCTGGAAGACCCTGGGGAATAAACAGACACACAAATGATTTTTATGAAAAAATAAAAATGTGTGGGAGTACAGTACATCCAAACACTCGCCTATCATTCATCGACCTCAAATATGGCTTATCATCTGAATTATATAAGTAGGAGCAATTTTACATGGCTGCTCAATCTAATATTAACCTAGAAATATGTGCACTTGTCAAGTGTCTGTGCGGAGTGTGAAAGCTGAACAGTAGCGCGCTCACAGCATGACAGATGGAGGCACCGGTTCAGTCACTTCCTCCTAAAATACTCCGTCATTTTGCTCTTACAGATAAGAGTAATACATCTTTCGAATCTGTAAAGCCTCTACGTTTATTTGTGTGCACTCACAACAACAACAAAACATTGTGCTTTTGTAAAGTAATGAAAGCAAACAGGGTGCGCTTTCTGCCGCCTCGGCCTCTGTGAACTTGAGGGCTAAACTCTACGTATACTTGCCTTACAGACATGAAAGATATGTCTATAGAGAGTGAAATATCTACTTTCAAATTAAACAATTCAAAAAAAAAAAGAAAAAAAAGAATTAGTCATGTATTATGACTTACTTGTGGTCCTGGTGGGCCAGGAGGTCCCTGAAAATATGTGCCCTAGTATAAAACACAAGGAGATTAGAATTAGATTCCATTAGCCAACATAAATCCATAAATCCATGTACTGTGTGTGTGTGTGTGTGTGTGTGTGTGTGCAAGTGAGTGAGTTTTTATGTGTGTGTGTAACGTCACACTCCATCACTCACTGGTTCAACAACAGCTTGTTCTCCTTTCTGTCCTTTCTCAAATTGCTTGCCCTGTAAGCAGAGAACAGGTAAAAGATGAGATCTTGGTCACAACTGGTTGAGATTGGAGTTATTACAATAATAGTAGTTTATAAAAATGTCAGTATCATTCTATGATTACTGATACCAATTTTCATACTACAAAAAAACAATGGAACATGAACATTTATTTGAGAAGTGAAATATTTAAAGAAAGAAAAAAAATTAATTAATTAATAAATAAATAAATTAATTAATTTATTAATTTAACTAACTAATGGAAAGTAGACATTTATTTAAAAAGTTAAATATCAATTTAAATATTCTCAAAATTAATTAAAACAATGTTTAGCTTTCAGTATTTGTCAATTAACAAAACATTACCTTTTGAAACAATTTTCAAGTGTTTATTCACGTAAACATTAAATAATAAATAATTAACCTAATGGAATTTGGACATATATTTACAAAGTTAAAGTGACATACAGCCTAATATGTTGACCCATACTCAGAATTTGTGCTCTCTTTTAACCCATCCAAAGTGCACAAACACAGCATAAAAACATAAAAACTACTATTACTGTATTTGTCTTATTTTAGTATCAACCTGGTCCCAAAGTATCCCTAATTGGGATAAAGAGAAAATCCATGTTTTCTTGGGTGTTTTTAGTTAATTTATTATTGAGGTACAAAAGTGTACCTCTCCATCCCATGTGTCCGGCATCTCTCTCTCCGCTGGGTCGAATCTGTCCTCATAAACCTCATATTCCTCATATTCCTGTTCAAAGCTGTTCGAGCCATTTCTTAACTCATCATACTCCAAGATCTATGAATGCGGAAAACATCCCAACATCATACAGTCAGGGTTATCACCTTAAAAATACTTGCAATGTTGTGCTGAAAAACCCTAGAAACAGAATCCAGAGCACCTTACCTCATAGTCAGTGATATTGGGCCCAACTGTCACTGTGGTGACATCGCTGTAAAGGTCATCACTTAACTCCTCAACCTCTGGTGTTTTAATCGGCCTCTCTTCCTGCACATCGACACAGCAGAATTAGATGCAGCACAGCCATGGCAACAACAACCATGGAGATACCGTGCACAGTCAGTCATTTCCACTCTACATTAGTTCGGGATCACTGGGCATGTGAGCTTTAGAGACATTAAGTCCTGAAATATAGTCTACACAAGTACATGATTGCAAATTGTGAAATGTATCTGAATGCAATTCATCAGTACGCGTTGCATTCTCAGCGTTGCCACAAGAAGGTGCTATAAAGTGAGTATTAGCATAAACGTGTCTTGTGTTATGTTCCCCCCACACCACCTCACCTCAAGTTAACTACTGTCATGGCTTGAGTGACAGTAAGATAAAAATCTTGTTTTGAGTTACAGTGCAACTCTGCAACTCTTTCGCCCCTTTGAGTACCGAGATTTTTACCGAGGCATATTAACTATGTACAACATGCCTGTGTACTTGCATAGAATATGTTCCTGGCTTAACCGTGCTTCAGATCTTTAGGTCACTGATGACTTATTATAATGTTAGTGCAATTCACAGACACAGGTTTGGTTACAAAGCTAGCTTGCAGACATAAATACTGCTGAGCTGGTGAGTGTGGGGTAGGTGGTTTTATTAACAACGGGAGATGTCAGCACAAAAGCCATATGTTCTGGTAGCAGCCATAGCAGCATGAAAGGAAGGTTGAGCAAACTTGGCACACTGATATTGGCATCTGAGTTTTACCTCAGCAGAAGCTTGATTCATACAGTAAAGACTACATCTATCCGAGCTGTCGGAGGTGATTGTATCAAAAAGATGCATGGAAATTTGTGTTTATGTCAGTTTTTCATTCTGTCTTGGAGCGCATCTTTCAGTTTCAATCTATAAAGTGTGCCAAGTCAACAAATAAAAGTGTAACTCTATGCCAAAATCTGAATAAAATATGCATCATGTCTCACATTCAACTTGTGACACTCATCAAAGTGTCACTGTTGCAATGCATTTTGAGTCAACATATGTCACTAAAGTTACAAAGTATAACTACAGTGTAGATATTTTATGAGCCTAACATCTGGGAAGAAGAGTTTTGGTGCTGTTATTGGGGAGGTTAGAATAGCAGAGGATGGTTAGTACAGTGGATGACTGGGGGTTAAAATGTGTAAGAAAGAGTCAGTGACTGGTCAGGAGAACGATGGGGAGGGAGGAGGAAGTATGGGCAGCCACACTGGCACTTTAAGTTCTACCTCCACCTCCGTCTTTGGGAACTCAGAATCTGCAGTTGCCAATACAGACTGGTCCTCAAGAACTGTCACAGGCTTTGTCGTGGCTGTGGTGAGACCGTCCTGATAGGTGTCAGGTTCGTGAGTGGGCATGTCAGGTATGGAGTCCATCAGATCGACCACTGTAGATGGAGATTGTTCTGGTAAATTCGGCTGCTCTGTTGGAGCTGGTAAAGTTCTTCGATGAGCTTCGTGAGCCAAATACTCCGGCAGCTTAGAGGACACCTCAATTAAACCGTTTTCAAGAGCTTCAGCTTCCTTTTTCTTCTTACGAGATTCTTTTTTGCCTTTCTTATCTCTCTTTTTCTTGTTCTTTTTTCCTTTGCGGTCTTTTTTTGAGCGCTTTTTTGGTTCCACAGACTCATCTCCCTGCATGATGTCATCAAGGTTATGGATGGGTTTGGCCTTTTATAGATAGGTCAAGGGGTCAGAGGTCAGGGAATAGATGAACAGAATTAAAACTGTTACAAAAATTGAAGACAGTAGGACAACACAACTTGTAAAATCATACTGACATGCATTTGACTTACATAATTGAATCTAAAATGAATCTGATTCCGCTAGACAATGTATTATTCGCTTTGCAAATTAGGTCAAAGTTGAACTGGTTCTCAATTCAGATCTGCACTACATTATCAGCTCACAATTCAAGAGGTCGGAGTTGAGCTGCTTACAGGCTATTATGAGAGGCCCTGACTGAATAGGCTTGATGAGGCCTGTCGGGGGGAGATTATATGAATAATGTGAGAACCAAAGCGAGGTGTTGAGTTGCCAGGTCGGGCAGAATCGGATCAGTGTGAGCTCTGGTAATAGGTCAGTAATGAGAGCAATGCTGATGAATCTCCCCATTAGTCCCTCTTCTCTCAGCTGTTGTGGGAACTGAAGGCCAGCTGGCTCTACCTCTGAACGGCTGCCGATAGATACATCTTTCCTTGAGCCAGACATTTAGAAAACTGGGTGTGGGAGCTGTGAGGAGAAATGAATGTACGATGTGTTCCTCCCAGAAGGCCGTGGAGAAATGCTAACCCACTGACATGATTACTCACTGGGCTGACTCACCTGCACGTGCATGTTCACCACAAACACAAATCATCACAATCAAAAAAACGTTCAAAATGTCCACATTAAAAATATCGCATTATGAAAACAAATATGGGCAAGTCTGTTTACTGGAAAGACAAAGAAGTGTTCTTGTCCCCTAGGCTGTGATTAGAAAATTAATTATGTGGTTAGAAAAATGCAATCTTTGCTATAAAAAAAGGGGGTAAGAATGATTTTGGAAGAAGTCCCTTGTGCTCAGCAAGGCTGCATTTATTTAATCCAAAAATACAGTGAAAACAGTAATAATGTGAAGTTATTACAAATGAAAAACATTTATTTTAAATAAAAATATTTTGTAACATTACAAATGTATTTAATGTTATTTTTTAATCTATTTAATGTATCCCTGCTGAATAAAAGTATTTTATTATTATTATTATTATTATTATTATTATTATTTTTAATCTTATTATTATTATTTTAAATCCCAAATTTTTTATCAGAAGTGTTTATATAATATTACATATAGTATACTGTATTATTTAATCAGAATAAATCCATCAGATATGCATTCATTTGTTTAAGTCCATAAATGAGATTTTTAATGTTAGCAGTGAGCCAAAGATAGGGGTCGTTGTCAGTGTTGGGTATAGTTACTTTGGAAAGTAGTTAGTTAGGTTACAACGTTACCATCAATTAAAAGTAATCAGTTATGATACAGCGTTACCTATTCATAAAAGTAACGCGTTAGAGTACTCATGCGTTACTAAAAATTAAAAGCCGTTTGCAGCGGCTCACACATGACAGACACAGCCCCCGGCCCCTTTAAATGCACCTAGAAGTCGTGACTCCCGACAATGAATAACGTCAGTCATCCGACTAAATTAACACTGCAGGATAACAATAACAGGAAAGACAGTCAGCAATCGGCTATTCCACATGGCGTTTTATTTATTTATTATCACAGAACATATTATTAATCAAAATTCGCACCTAACGTTACCCAGCCCGGTTAGCCTAGGCTACTGTATATTATGAGCACCCCAAGATAACTCCTGATTTTTCTTTAACTTTAAATAATGCAGTTATCAAAGTACAAGTATGCTTACTTGTAAACACAACCTTAAACAGGCTTGCAGATTTAAATCCATTTAGAAATGATGAACAACCAGCCAGCCAACGATCTAACAGAAATTAACAGCTGCCTTTCAAACAAAAATGATAACAAACCGAATTAAATCCTTCACTGCCACACAGGCAAATGACAAATCGCTTAATAGCCGAACTAATTATTATTAAAGTGTCACTCACAGTCACAAGCCTAAATTCGCTTTAACACAGTCCTCTTACATTTACTCTTCAAAGTAGTGATTAAAACGTAGCGTTAAATTTGAGGTAGAATTTTTGGCGGTCGACAGAAGCTTTTCACCAAAGCAGAGTGTGCATTTTACCGTTATGTTCTTTTCTTTTTCGTTGACAAATTGAAAATAATGTGCGTACTTCCATAAACCAAACGCTGTCCTCTCTGCCATCTTGCCGGGAGTTCGAGAAAAAAAAAAAAAAAACCCACACACACACACAGGGTCAGGCGCAGGGCACAGACGCATCACAGCCATTGACTTTACGATCACAGAGCTTCGGCTCCGCTGATACTGTACATCCGCAGGTGACACAGTAGACCTAGGCCTACTATCTGACAAAAAGCAGGCTGCAGCCGGGATTTTCCTTTCCTTAAAATAACGGATTACTTTTTTTAAAAAAAATAACGAAGTTACTGATTACTTACGCACGAAACTAACGCGTTAAGTTACAAATTTCAGGAAAAAAGTAATTAGAGTACTCTAACGCGTTACTTTGTAACGCGTTACCCACAACACTGGTCGTTGTTGTTGTTGTTATCATTATTAGTCTTTAAATATGTATATTTGCATATTTTATTGTTGCAGTCCAATGATTTGTTGTTTTTTTTAATCAGAAAGCAGAACATAAAATAAAAATAAAATAATTGTAATAATTACGCATATCTACAGTTGTATGTTTAAACCAAAAACAATATTGTTTATACAAAAAATATAAATTGGTTGACTCCTAGAGCTGTTGGTATATTAGTGCTTCTGCACTAAGCGACAAGCAATTTTATTTATATGCATGCCTGCACTGTTTATTAGCTGGCTCAGATGAGTGCTCTGGGAGCTGAGCCCAGAAGCCAGAACAGTAAAAAGTGCAAACAGATAAATGCAACCACTCAAAGAAAGTTTTGACAGGGCTCTTCCAAAAAGAGGAAGACATTTTTGGCCAAGCTGAAACAAATTATATCTTCATAAGGTTCTGCAATTTTCTGGAAAACTGTGAGGCTGGTTGCTCAAAGTTCATTGGGAAAACAAGTGTTTCTTTCTCTGTTTCCACATGATACTCCAATGCTACAGTGTGAGAAGTCTAGAGAATAACACAAGACAAACTGAATGGACCAATAAATATGGGCAGAAAAACAGGATGTCATATGGGTGTAAAATAAATCAGATGGAAGTAAGACAATGGGATTTTTTGGACTACATGGGAAGCCAAACTCACAGAGAAATCAGTAACCTCTTCAGGAGCCAGACTCTGGGTACTGTAGGGCAACGGGCTGTCACAATCGGGAATGTAATCTTGGCAGTAGTCAGCCGCAGCCTGAGGATCATCCACGAGCAAGAGCTGCTGGATCTCACCCTGTAACACAAACACATAACACTTGCATTGATTCGGTGATATTCACTGCACTGGTGTAATTCTCATGATCAAAGAGAAATAACACCCCATTTAACACTGCATAACTGGAGAACATGCTGATGTAAAGCAGAAAAGTGAATTAAGTTGAAAAACCACTTGTGTAACACTGATGAAATCGGGGTAAAACTTATTGAATTTTACTTGCATAGGCATTTTGGAAGCACACTGCAAATAAAAGTTTATGCTACCGGAAAAGCAATCTTCACTTCAAAAATATATTTAACACACTTTGGACTTCACAAATACATAAATTCGCTCTGTTTTCTATATTGCTATTATAAGGCTGCAGCCAAAAGACTATGTATTTGACTGCAGTCCCCGTCACAAAATTCTGGCACCAGCATCAGCACACTAAGAAATTAAAGCAGCAGTGTAATGGGCATCAATGTAGTGATAATCCAGAGGAAGCTTGTGTCAAAAATAGCCACACATCTCTGACTCTGCTGCCCTCAAGACTGAAATCAGGCCGTATCCAAGGGGTTGGTGCTATGAGAACAATAGACACTGAAGGGGACATGTCTCCTCTCAATAATGAGATATTTCTATAATTTATAGATATATTCTAATTTTTGTTAGAATGATAAAATGTTTCATAATGCAATTTTAAAATGAATGAGATGGCCAGTCTAATCAAAGAAGGTGGGGTTAACTGTTCAAAGCAGCCAAGCATGAATTACAACACAATGCTTGAAGAAGCTAAGAAGTAGATAAAAATATAATATTTGACTGTTTTTAATGTGATTGATGTAATTCATAATTGAATGTGACCAAACAAGAAAAATAAATAGAGCCATTTTTAACATATTAAGCATTTGATTAAGAATGATTATGCACATATTTTAAAATACACATATTTTTTGCAAATAGCTCAAATTGAATATTAAAATAAAAGAAAAATAGAACAGAATAATATCTTATACTTCTTATTTGAAATAAAGATGTAATAACATTGGAGAGAATGCCCTCTACTGAATGCAGTCATAGTTCCACACATTTATTAAGAATTTTGAACAGCCTAATTTCCATACATTAGCACAGAGCGTATGTATATATTCACAATAAAGAGATCTTTCATCATAAGGCCAATGGAGAATCTTTGAGTCATCACTGGGGTCCTGCCAGTGCATCAGTGGGAGGAAGAGCAAGAGGCCAAAAGCTGGCAACACCCAAGATAGCACACAAACTCCGATTACAGCCAAAACTCAGCATTTCTCACATTAATCTGACATATGTTGGATCTTAAAAGCAAAATAAATCCATATACCTAGCCAACTAATTACACTACACTGATCCCACAAGTGTTCTCTTCTATCTGTCTGTCGGCTGAAATAAGAGCCTCATGCTTGACAACTCAAGGACTAAACAAGCCAGTTAACACAGTTTTAAAACCACCATTTAGGATCAGTGGACCAGACAGGAACTGGATATTATGGCTCTTATCTGCATCTTCGAAGCAGAAACAGAAACAACTGACAAAAAAAAAAACAATAATCCTAGAAATAACTTAAGATGTGGATAATCTGCTGTTTGTTTTTGTGTGTGTGTTCTAGTTGAGTTCTCTAGTTCAGAGAGACTTCATCGGCTCTTTAGTGATTCGTAAGAATCTGGAAGCAATAGATGCATTGACCCATGGTCCCCAGGCTCCCTAACAGCTCTCCCACGCTGAGAGATTTGGACCGGAATATAAGCCCTCTGGATTCCCCCTCAGACCAGGGCCTGGGAACTGGCCTCAGATTGGGTCGAACTCACACATCCCCCAGTACAAGCCTCACCCAGATCACAGCGACCCCACACCACAGATGCAGCTCTATTGGAAGGATTAGAATGAATGGGGAGTGGACCCCGAGAGAAAGAAAAATGAGGGGAATTAGTCATCATTCATTGTCATGGTTGCTCTGAAAAGCACCACGAAGAAGGACAAGATTTTTTTCATTTTCTTTTTTAAAAGAACAAGAGGTGGTACAGAGTCTTAATCATTGCTCAAACAGAGATATTTTGCTGCAAAAGTAACTGAAACTAAAGGCCTTGATGCCAAGACAGTCAATGACTTGACACATTTATTTATGGAAACTGTCTTCAGGCCACCTTTCAAGTCATCATCATGTCATGTCTGGTTAGCCTGTGGAACTTTTTAGTAATTGAAGTTAATATTTAATGAAGGAACTGAATCATCTGCTTTAGATGATATTTTTTACAAACTAACTACCAAATCACACACACAATATTGTGGGATATTACAAACAGTGAATGAAGCATCTATGCTGCAATTAAAAATCGCCCAGATGGAGACATCTTAGTAGAGAAGATATCACTCAAATGTTGGGCTGGGACGTGCCATGATACCTCTTTGTCTGAAAAGCAACTTTTTCAAGTTTTAGACAAAACCATAGTGAAGGAAGCTCTTCTTGCCCTTACCAGGATTTTTTAACAATGGCACATTGATTTGGGCAGGATTTTGGGAGGCATGGACTGCTCAGAAGCAGACAGAGGACCCTTATATGTCCATTAGACTGACAATAGCATTCCCAGAATGCTAGAATTCCAGCACACATAAGCATGAAGATATAACCAAGAGCAGTGATGTGACTTCCACTCTAATCTACATCTAGCTTGAACCATCAAGCACAAGAAATAAGAGATTAGTCATGGAGTCATATAGGCAAATATGAACCCAAACACACAGCACATTGGAACCAAATACCCAACATTTATCACAGAAGCACTATAAAAATATAACAATAAAAATTGTATAAAAGCAGTTCCTATGACTTCTTATGACTAATGCATTTTAATGCATTAAATTAAATATCTAAAGTAGCCCCAAAAATCGACAAAGTACAAAGCGACTCATCTAAAAAAAAAAAAAATGTAAATGTGTGCTCATTCAGACAGCACTAATTCACAGGTGAGCAGGGTGGTACTTCCAGGTGTTCTCTAGAAGTGGAAACAAGCCTGAACAGCACCTGTTTATTCCTCTCTGTGGAGACGAGACCTCAACTTCAGCAGCCCAGACAACTGCCTCTGATCCACTCTATTTTTAAACTGTTCAATTAAACATAAAACAAATAGACCACCACTGTTTATTCCATTAAAGCAAAGCAGAGGCATTAATATATGAATTTTATATGAATGCAAATTATGCTGATCTGAGACTCCCTGTCACCTCTCGAGAAATATCTAGTTTGCTCTTTGTTTGAGAGTTAAGGGGGATTATGATGAGCATATACTGCAGCATTTATAAAGAAGTGAATTATGAAACTGCAGCAAAGAGAGTGTGTTATTGTCAAGCACAAGAAAGCTCATTAGGCTAACAAAGTCTATCCGGATCATGTCTGGGTCATATTTCACCCAAGCGCCAACCTCTCGCTCTCTTTCATGAAGCCCACACGGAAGTGACTTAAACTGTAGTTCGTCAACTGTTCGCTAGAGGCTGGCTACAAAAGGAAGTCAAAAAATTATTTTGGTCTATTTAGTTAACTTTGCCCTTCATGACAACTGTGAGGGGGGGTGATCAAAGGCTTTAAATTATATTTAGCCTTTAAGTTCTGCATAATTAAGGGTGTAGCCACTTGTTAAGCTAGGTGGGCGTGGTTTCATCGATCATGTTTTTATACAGTCTATGATTTCACCCCACAAATAAATACATATTACATACATCATTAAATAATGTCTTCACATGTCTTGCTTTAATAAAACCTTAACCTGCCTTAATTGATATATTTGGGTAAAACATGCTCTTGTATGAGATGTCTGATATTTCGTACCTCAAATACTTCCTCATCTAGCAACCGCGTCCCAAAAACAACGACTCCATCCGTGCTGACCACAGGGCTGTCTCCACGCATCAATTCCAGCGTCTGCACCTCCTTACAGTCCAGGTACAGTGTAACAGACTTGCCCTCCACGCTGTAGGCTATCCGATGCCATCTGAGAAGAGATGACAGCAGGGTTAATCAGTGTCAACAACAGCAGAGCTTTATCACAGTACTAACCCAGGGCTAAAAGTGATATTTACTGCTGTTCCAGGAGCATGGCTATTAGAGGTGGATTGTGGGTCGGTTACATGTGAAAGAGCGTTCTATAAATGGACACTGTGATGCTGTGGTACCATAGCCAGATCAGGAGTCTAGTTGAAAAAACAAATTTTATTCTGCAAGAGGCACACTTTAAAATAGCCCTCATCCTCCAACGATTATACATGTTGGAATACGTCTACTCATAATAATGTATTTATGAATGCAAGGCACGGTTCACAGTGCATAAGAGTGGCAATACTAAGTATTTCCAACACTATTTGACAAAAAAGTTCTCACTTGTCTCTGCTTGCACCTAGTATTAACATCCATTTCAGATGATCTGATTAAAGATCAATACAAGTCTAAACACAGTCCATAATATCTTGTGATCAGATCATTCAAACCATATGCAAACAAAGAATGACCATTTACATGCAACCATATTCACATTACTATCTGGTACAATCTACAAATTTATCGCAGCAGATCACATTAAATCTGACCACACATAATGAATATGAATACCCGTTGTTTAATGTGATATTGGTACTCACGCGATCTCCATTTAATTTATGCATTAGGTAGCTAAAAGGTTTTTTTACTTTGCGAGTGGAAGCTGATTAATTCTGATTCCTGTTGAATTTATTAACACATGTTCCTAATCTAACTTATTCATCAAAATGTAAATGTATAACATGCTCTTCCTATTCCATTGACGTCATTGGCTATTGGATTATTTTCACCAGAAACCAATATACGTATTATTAGCTATATTAGCAATTCAGGCATTTATTTAGCAATGTCACATTTAGTCATCAAGTTCAACATGTATCCTGTTTCGCTATGAAATACATCAGATTATAGAAGTAAAATAGGCTGTGAATAGCAAATCTCATCGGTTACAAGTAAAGAAAACTCTAGGTCACTTCAGGGCTACTAGGAATGCATAAAAAACACTCACTTCCCATCAGCCAGATTGATTTTCTTAAAAATGGGGTAGAGATCTGGAGCTGGCTGGCCTTGGTGGTCTTCATAGAGGAATACAGGCGATCGGCCCATCTCCAGCCCCAGCTGTTGGACTCCCTGCTCATCATACAAAGACACCAGGAAGAACTGAGAGTTTTTCTTAGCCTTAACCGTGGTCATCAGAGAGAAGTTCTCAGGGAAAGCAGAATCTATGAAGAAAACAGCAAAGCATCGTTCACATATAACACAATGTGTGTAGAATTTGCGCTTAAAAAAAACCCCAGGGCCTCAAATGCTTGCAGGGTTGTGAAAGTACGTTTCAAAGAGTCCATACCTGGAAAGAATTGTTTAGTTGGGGCACTGAGTTGAATCTTTTTGTCTATCCTGTAAGCCACGTCTGTTTCTGATGTGTCCTTTCTTTCGGTGCACAGACCGGTCTCTACTGACACTCCCTCCATGTCTTCAGACAGCTCCAGAACCCGTAATACATCGATCAGATTAGCTGTACACAAAAGAGAGAGAGAGAAAAAAAATGAGTTACATTTTTTAGGCTGCTATAAACAGAATTCTTTAGTGAAAAAGTACACTTTAGTTTACTTTGAAAAGGATGACTTATTATTTTAGTTGTCGGTGGTTGAAAGAGGTGGGGTATTAATAGTGCAGAATGTTAAGTTCATAAAATCTGAGTTGGCATCTTAATGTCCCATGCTGAAAAATCCAACAAAAGAAGTTTGAAATAATTATTACAGAAATAACAAAATACTTTAGTTAAAAAATACTTTAAAAGAATGTACTTAAGTATGAACTGAATGAAATGTTTTCAAGCACTTGACTGCATGTTAACTGTAAATGAATGAAAATGTATTATGGATAAACTTATTAAAAAAAAATATATTGTAAAATATATTAAATGCAATCAGCTTTTTTAACCATTTAAGTAAGACTTAAGTACATCTTTTACATGTAATTTCATAATTACCTGTTGTCACTGAATAATGGATAAAATGTACAGCAGAATGTACTGACAAGCAAAAAAATACTTTAATGTTATAATTACTGAAATCTATACAATATATACAGTATGTATTTATATACCGGTATGTATGTAATCACACATTTGTAATGATAATTTAGTACATTTAAAATATATTTGCTTTAGATGTGTGTCAATATGTTAGTCAATATATCAAAATATAAGTGTTGACTTAAAAGCATGACAAAAGATTCAAACACAATTACTTAATATAAACAACACTTATTTTAAATGAATTTGACAATTTTGCAAAGTGCAATTAAGTCTTACATAGTCATGAAAGTATATTCTCCTTAAGTAGACTTAAGTGGTCTTTTATTTAATTAATATTAGATTATTTGCCAACACAGTTTTGATTTGAAGTACAATACAAGTGCATATTCAATACTATTAAAGTGCACTTAGTTTTCAAAAGGGTACGATTTGGCTAATAAACTATGGTGCTTAGCAAAGAAGTTCTGAAAAGTCTGTTTGATGTTGCATGCATCAGTATCGAATGAATACTAGTTAAGAACACTGCAAGAAATCTAAAGCACAAGACTATAGCCTTATGGCCCTGCAGATGTATTATTCACTAATCCAATCCCCTTTGGGTCACAGCAAGTTCGAACAACAAGCTGAGAGTTTGGCTGCTGTAAGTTTGCTGATCTGCAGCCAGCTCTAAGTCTAAGTGTGTCGATCTACTTGGAAGCTTCAAGATGCAGTCACGTTCAAATCAAGGCCACAGCTGGTTAAGGATGGTGTGTCATTATGGGATAGAGTTATGACACACAGTCTAGCCTGAGATAGTTACACAAACACCTGACAGGTGACAGCTGCCAGCGACTCACTTAAAAAAAGAAATGTCTCCACGACTTCCACTATCTCATGTTTACGATCCCTTGAAACATATTCACAGGAATGTTGTAAGAAAACACTTTGTAGTATTTAAAAATAACTGCTATTGATGCTTTATTGAATTACAGATTTAATGAATCTATAATTGCACAGGTATAATGAGACTAACCACAACTTTTGGCATGTGTGTCAGCTGAAACAAGGATCCTAAATTGAAAATGGCCTCCTATTTCCATGGTATTCCTTTCTCTCATCTGTTGATTAAACATGTGGGAAAAGTTTGTCCATGCCAACCAACTGCCTGCCTGAAAAAAAACAGTACTGCATTTTATGGCATTATTTATTTGTTTAGCAGATGCCTTTGTATTGGGCTGCCCCAAAGCATGGCAACAGACTAATAAAAAAGCAGTGCTAAAATTCAGGCGAGACTCACAAACAATGGAAAACATCAGGTACTCATTTAACTACTTCAGACAGGGTTGTGTCAATATGCTGTGCCATTTATTACGTTACACAGACCTTGTAAATAAACAAATTTTTCGGTTCAATGGCTATTGACTCACAGACATGCATAAACGTGCCACCTAACTCAGCCACATCTGTTAAAGGGGTCATATGATGCGATTTTAATTTTTTCCTTTCTCTTTGGAGTGTTACAAGCTCTTGGTGCATAAAGAAGATCTGTAAAGTTGCAAAGACTAAAGTCTCCAATCAAAAAATATATTCTTTATCAAAGTTAAGACTCTGCCACACGTCCTTAAATGGCTCGTTCAAACACGCCCCCACATGTCTAAGTCACAATGTGGAAATATTTGCTTAATGCCGCCCAAATGTTCACGCAAAGAAAGAAGGCATGGTTTCAGTAACCCCAGTTAATGTTAAAGCAGTCATGTCAGGGAGATACTGTGTGTTTCTAGGTGAAAGAGAAAGCACTTTATTTGGTCTTCCGAAAGTAGATGCATTACAACAGAACAGCAACGCATTTTATGGATGACCGTTTCGTGAACCTAGGAGAGGAGGTCATTCTGACTGAATCAGGTACTGTAAGTATGTTTTGTTATTAGTTTAAGTATTTGCTATTGAATGTTCAAATGCAGAGTTCTGTGTGTCCCGCGTATGTGAGAGAGAGAGAGGGGGGGGGGGGGGTCACACAGTGGAGTCAGTTGTCTTAACCGTCCGTGGCTTGTGTACTGCAAACACATATGAGCTTCATCACTGTGTCTGTCACACCACTCCGTTCCCCTTTCAGGCTTGAACTGATGGTAAATCTAAGGACATTATTAACTCCCTTTACATTTATTTAGAAAGATAAATCTCGCGATTATAGTAACCAACATTACATTTCCGACAAGTGCTTGCAGTGTTCAGCCAATCACAATGCACTGGGTCAGTTGGCCAATCAGAGCACACTGCACTTGTTGGAAGGAGGGACTATGTAGAAAACGACGCGCTTGAGAGTACAATAATGTACAGTATTGTAAAAATAATCAGTTTTTCGAACATTAAAGCATTTCAGCATATTCTGTTGCACCAAATACACAAAATAATGATCTTTAAAAAAGCATAATATGACACCTTTAATGTTCACTGGTTTAAGTCCATCAGTTTGAGGTGAAATGGATAAGTGCATGCAGAAACAGGTCAGTAGGTCAGTGGTGTTTATATGTCTGAGCAGCCATGTAATCTGCGTCAGGATAGGCCCAATTATCACAGGATGTTACCTTTCAGCCTTGCAAACGTCAGACATCTCATCTAAAACCATAATTCTGACTGCTGTCCAATCCAAAAGTCAAACAAAACAAGAAATTGCCCCGGACAATCTTTTGAAAAATGTACAAAACTGTTCACAAGATTGGGTCGGTAAGAATTTTTTGTTTGTTCGTTTTTTGAAAGAAACAAATCCTTGTCATCAGCAAGGAAATATTAAATGGATCAAAAGTTACAATAGATTTCTATTTCAAATCTTTAAAGGGGGGGTGAAATGCTCGTTTTCACTCAATATCCTGTTAATCTGAGTACCTATAGAGTAGTACTGCATCTTTCATAACTCCAAAAAGTCTTTAGTTTTATTATATTCATAAGAGAAAGATAGTCTGTACCGATTTTTCCCGGAAAAACACGACCGGCTGGAGGCGTGACGTGTGGGCGGAGCTAAATAATTACGAGCGCAAGTAGGCTTTTGCGTTGAGAGCTTTTGGAAGCTGTGACATTACCGTGGGGACAAAACCATCATCCAAAACAAACCATGGCTTACAGTCAGATTCAGCCGTTTATTTATGATCCAGAATCAGATCCCGAGGCTGAAACTGAACGAGAGCAGCAGTAGCAACGACTCGCTCCGAGCGGGGCTCGAACCCGGGTCTCCGGCATGGGAGGGGGACGCACTAACAAGGAGGCAGAGATATTTTAAGCAGTTTTACTCACCGCCTGCGTTTCCAACACACGATCGTGACCGTTTTTCGTTGGGATTGCATCATCCTTAAGAAATAAACGATACGCAAATCCGTCGTCAAACTTGGCCTTGTTTGTAAAACAAACATCTTCGAAATGCAGGGAACAAACAAAAACACTTGCCCAACGTTGATGCTCTGTAAAAATAAACTCCATCCACTGGTCCCTTAATGCTGTTTTTTTTTTTTTTTTGGTAATCTGTTCAGGGTTGTCTTGCCCTGGCAACCAAAAACACACTTCTTTTGTGACTTTTCGCGACGCTCTCGCTCTGATCAGTGAATCGCTCTGATCAGTGAAATGTCTGTGCTCAGCCTCGCTATACGGGAGCGCGCGCTCTTCCGGCAGAAGTGGCCTTAGGACCCATATAAGGAAATTCCGCTCCATCTAACGTCACACAGAGCCATACACAGAGAAAAAACTTTCCGAAACTTGTGACAAACCGGAAGGAGTATTTTGGGAACAAAAATACTCCTTCAAACGTACAACTTAATTTTTGAAACTTTGTCCATGTTTAGCATGGGAATCCAACTCTTTAACAGTGTAAAAAACGCAGTATGCATGAAATAGCATTTCACCCCCCCTTTAAAATTTTCGAAGAATCTCTCACTGTGAGAAATTCTGCAAGCAGAGTGATAGAAATGGTAAAATGGTTACTGCGGTGATATTGATATCATGGTGAATATCTCATAGGTGGAAAAACCTCTCAGCCAATCAGATTCGAGGACCAGAAAACTGTCGTATAATACAGTTTTACTGTATTTTGATTAAATAATTCCAGCCTTGATGAACATAAGCACATTACAAAATCTTATTGACCATCGCCATTTATCTCTTGAAAATTAAAAGGAAAAAGAAAAAAAGAAAGAAAATGAAAAAAAAAAAATTTAAAGTAATTTTATAATCCTGTTAAGTGACATATCTTCTCTGTTAATATATTCAAACTCTACACATCATTAAAAACTATACACATGAAAATAATACAATACAAAAAGGTTGCTTACAATAGTTTTAGATGATGTATAGTGTGTCACATTGCAATGTCACAATTTGAAATGTCATATCTACCCACTAACAGCTGAGATAATACAGGTACCTTGTGCTCAAAGTGACAATATAACTTGTGTACCAAATACTTGGAATGAAATTCTAAAGGGAATGAGTAAAACAGAGAGCATTGTTAAATATCTGCTAAATGTCATTGTTAAAATATTCTCTGACTTCAGAGAAATTCACATGACAGTAATAACAGTGGCCTAATAGTCTGAGGACAGGAGGAGAAATGCCTCCTCTTAGTGAGAATTCTTTCAGCACATTCCCAAGATACCCAGCTCATAGTGAACATATTCTCAAATGCTCTCAAAACAAAGCATCCCTGATGCAGACCGTCATGTTATTTCTTAAGGAAATACAAAATAAATTATATTCATACATTTTATGACATTGAACCAATAACATTTCATACTAACTAAAATATTCAGTCAAGCACTGTAAGAATACCAATGTTTGAAATATTGCATGGGAAATGATTATGCCTTCAAATGACCTTAAATGGGCACAAAGGCAATGTGTTTACAATGGCATCAGTGGTAGGATAGCAAAAGAAAAAATAAACATGCCCACTATAAACCCTGAGCTAACAAGTCCTTTGCAAAGTAGGCCCTTTTCTACTGAAATCTCCTGAAATCTAGGGAATGTTCCTCCACCAGCATCATGAAGAGGCCTGGGGCAGGTGGATGGACGCAATGTTAAAGATCCGGAACCAATCCAGAAGCAACATGCTGATGCTCTGTATATCCGCCAAGAGCCAAACCTCAGCCAATTCGACAAATTCTACATTCATCAGAGGTTGTGAAACCCAAGGCGGTGCTACAGTACCTGTTTGTTTTATTCACCTGTACGCTTCAGCCAAGTGCTACTCTCACAGATCTCCCTGTAGCTATGTTACACCTGTCTGGGTGTGGCCATCTGGCACATCTCAAAATGCTTAATCTTGGGGCTTATAAAGTGAAGACGGCTTTCCAGCATCACCTCAAAGAGCTGCTGAACAAATTCAAATCTGTAGCAAATGCAAATTACTTCGAATGCTTGATGAGTGAACCTACTCACCCCATAAACACATTTATGTGTACACCTAGCACATGTTCTAAACAGATAGTTCACCCAAAAAATGAAAATTCTGTCATTATTCACCCACCCACATCTTTCCAAACCTGCAAGAATTTATTTCTTATGCACAACACAAAGGAAGATATTTTGTCCAAAAACAATGCAATCAGTTCACACTTAAATACATAATTTTATACCAAAGTGTACTTCTTTATCACAAGGTTATCAATTTAATAAAAATTCTCTCATCGAGTTTGTTACATTACATCCCTCTTTCCCTACGCAGGAGGCTTCCAAAAGAGGTTGGAAAAACAAAATCATGAACCAACTCATACATGGCAAGTACAAACCGAATTCTGGAAATGTTGGGACGGTTTTTTAAATTTGAATAAACTGAAAACTAAAAGACATTCAAATCACATTTATTCACATTAGAACACAGAGAACATAATAAATGTTTAAATAGAGAACTTTTTAACTTCTATCCACTAAATGAGCTCATTACAAATTCGATGCCAGCTACAGGTCTCAAAAAAGTTGGTACTAGGGCAACAAAGGTCTGTTACATGATCAGCTATGAAAGGGATGTCTTAGAGAGGCAGAGTCTCTCAGAACCAAAGATGGGCAAAGGACACAATCTGTAAAAGAGTGTGTTAAAAAATTGTGGAATACTTTAAATGTCTTCAATTTCTTCAATATCAAATTGCAAGGGCTGTGCAAACCTCATCATCTACAGTGCATAACATCATCAAAAGGGACAAGACTGAAGACCTTTGTTGGATACCCGTGGTATTTGGGCCCTCAGACGAAACTGCATCACTCATCGGCATGATTTTGTCATTGACATTACTAAATGGGCCCAGGAATACTTTCAGAAAACACTGTCGGTAAACACAATCCGCCGTGCCATCTGCAGATGCCAACTAAAGCTCTATCATGCAAAAAGGAAGCCATGTGTGATGTGTGGTCCAGAAGCGCTGTCGTGTCCTTTGGGCCAAGGCCATTTAAAATAGACGAAGAGTCTGGGTGCTGAATTGGCCTGCCTGCAGTCCGGATCTTTCACCTACAGTATAGAGAACTTTTGGCACATCAGTAAATGAAAAATATGTCAAAGACGACCATGCACTCTTCAACAGTTGGAAGTCTATATCAGGCAAGACTGGGACCAAATTCCAACACCAAAACTCCAGGAAAACGTCTTCAAACTGTTGTGACAAGAGGAGATGCTACACCATGGTAAACATGCCCTTGTCCCAACTATTTTGAGACCTGTAGCAGGCATTAATTTTGAAGTGAGCTCATTTGTCCATAAAATTGTCAAATTGCTCAGTTGAAACATTTTTCATGTTCCATTTTGAATAAAATACTGGCTCATGTGATTTGAAATTCTTTTAGTTTTCATTTTATTTAACTTTAAAAAAACGTCCCAACATTTCCGAAATTTGGGTTGTACTATTTTTAGTATATTATATGATTACTATTCCGATCTATCCAATTAAACTCTGAATGAACCAGTGCAGTGCTTTGGTTGAAGTCTATTAAAACATTGTTACTGATCTAATGTTTACACTCTATGCACTAAAATCTGCAACATGATACATTGTGGTTTATACTGGCTGCACTAGCCATGAACATCCTTTAAGCATCAACCTTGTGTTCCTGCCGTCTCCACAGTTCTCACATTGTCCTGCGTCTTTATTTACTGAAAGCAGTTCACTTGGGATAGGAGTCTTGGAAAAATTATTAGCTGTAAAATAAACTATAATTTGAGGGAACTCCCTTTAGTGTTCATCAGTCTGACTCAAGACACATTGACTCGAAAACCACAGGAATATTTACCAAACCATGAGAATTACTCCGGCAGTCCGGCAGTTTCTCTCTAGAGATTTTCAAAACATAAGACCACAAACTAATATATATTTGCTTATTATGAAACTTATTATGGAACACCATTGTAATTTTACCTACAACTGGAGAGTACTAAATCTGTGAAAAACAACATTTAACACCCTTCTGAGGCTGGATATAATTGAATTACTGGTCCTGACCCCTGACCTCAAGGGGCCTGGAGCCAAACCCAGTAGACAGCAGAAGCAATGAAGCGAGGAGAGATAGGACAATGCAGCCTAGACATGGCCAAAGGCACTCCAGAAACGCTCTCAGCTCACCACACCTCAGCCACAGTCAATCTCGATTTACACACTTTAACACTCTTTCCATATTAGGCAAGCACAAAACACAGTTAAAATCTCAGATTTCCTTCTGTGTTGTGTCCGATCCGATTTCACCTCATTTGTCTTTAAACATAGTCTTTTATTTGCTCATACTTTTCCAAGTGAGCATAAGATGATTGCTTTATGCGTGGAAGTAATCAACCTCTAATCTCCCAAATGGACTAATGCTAAATGGAACACATGCAAAAACTGCTCTACAAAAATGTTGAGAGCTTGGAACATAAACGTGATTGAGATTTGATGTTTGGAAGTCGTTCAGAAGGCTGTTAGAAAAAAAAAAACTGGAAGCTGCCCCACCGCAGCAGCAAACTATTTCCCTCTAAGAGTAAAGCTCCTCTAATAGCACAGTTTGGACGGAACGAGATTGTTTATTACCACCCCATTTCCCGCAACTTGCAACTGTGCACTGTGGGCACTGACCGCTGTACTGTATCCAGCATACTTAGAGTGTGGGAACTACTGAGTGGACGGCACTATTGTGCCAAAGAGCTGAACATCATTACACATCAGTCACACATTCTTCTGCCTGTAAAGTTTGTTCTGTGATATTTGTTCACTGTGAGACATCCAGCAAGGTCCACTGTAAGCAGGTCCACAAAGGTAATACCTGCATCCCTCTGTCCCTCGCTGAACACTGTCCCCCGCCCCCATTATACACATTAAACACGCAGACCCTCCCAGTTTAAGACTGACCAGACAGAGCTTTGTATTATGCAGTTTCTAAGCTTTAAATAATGTACAGCAACTGTAACTAAAGGTGTAGTCACATTTACCTCTGTTCAATTTTCATAGGTGAAAGCCAGTCATTTCAATAAGTATCCACATGATATGGAATTCCTTGAGATTGTGAAAGGTTTCCCTTCACAGTGGCTTCAAGTGTATTATTGTAAATTAATAGCGTGGATTTTTTTTTTGACTTTGTCCCAACAAGCAACTGCAGGTTACTTTAGAACAAGGGTATCCATTCCTGTTCGTAAAGGACCAATGTCCTGCAGAGTTAAGCTCCAACACTTTCCTGGAAGTTTCTTATCTGAAGACCTTGATTAGCTGGTTTTAGGTTTATTTATTTGGGGATGGAGCTAAACCTTACAGGACAGTGTTCCTCCAGGAACAAGTTTGGACACCCCTGCTCAACTGGGCTAGCCTGTAAATACAAATTTTACCATGAATTTTAGATTTTATTTCTGATTTGAAATATGTTATTGGGGATCATACTTTGATTAAAAGCCTTCCCCCATTCAAACATATAAGTGCTGCACTTGCATGTCTAGAAATAGATTTTCCGGGTGGTTACAAATATGGCCGCAAAGTAAATGACTTGGGGACTTTATTTGAAGAAATCATAAGAAAGATCTTTAAATCATGAAAGATCATAAGGCCTTTGATACGAAATACAGTATTAAGTCATATAGAAAAGAGGATGGAGCTCTGCTTCTGTGAGCCAGATGTTTGTATTGTTTCTGGATGGAGGACACAGTTCGCACAGCAGCACTGATGGCCAAGTTCCTCAGCAGCAGGGAGGCATGTCTGTTTAGAGTAAGAAAGGGCTTTTTGGGGCTTTTTTGAGTGGAATCTCCCATCCTTATTGGCCTCTTGTCTTTACATATCCTCATGCATACTGTTTCGTGTATTTGTTTGTTCAGTTGGCTCAAAAGGAACATGCATGGCTGCTATGCTCCATGAGTTCCCAAACAGGCTGTGTGAAAGGTGAGGTTTGGGGATGGCAAGGACCAGGCATGGACGAGGCACATGTGATAAACATAAAGAGAAGATGCAACATAAGAAATAGTCCTTCCACAGCACTCAAGGCCTTTTTTGAAGATGAGACAGATCGACTGAATATAAATATAGGGAGGAAGAGGGAGGTGAGAATCCCAAACAGAAAAAAATGCCTTTGTTCACCATGTGAGACATGACAACACACTGTGGCTGCAAAGTCCTAAAGTTAAACACATGAACTAACACCAGACTTTCTTGGGGCAATCAAATACCCGACAGCTGACTCAACTAACCACATCCTGCTCCGTCATATCAGAAACCACTGCTGCACCAGACAGGAGTGATACCACTGGGACTGCACATCTCACATCTTCTCTGCAGAAATACTCTCAGAAAGTCTGACTTATATGACCTGATCAACATATACAATGAATTCATTGCAATTATTAATTAAATCTATGTCCTCTTTTTATGTCCACTTTTTGCTTTAATGTCACTAGCACTCAAGCTACTTACATAAACTGTTTGTGTAAAATGATGATCTGGATGAACTCGATCTCCACTGCCTGTGCACGGAGTCAAGTGATCCAATGTTACTTTGCTTAGTTAATTAGTGATCTAGAAATAATAAATATCTATTTTATATCATAATGCTTCCTTTGTTAATTTTTGAAAATTCTAAAACTTTATTTGCAGGTTTCATTGGAAAAATGTATAAGCCTACATAGGTTACACACCTAACTTTAAAGGACATGTGAGCATCAAAAGCTTAGTTGCAGTTATTTTAGTATCATTAAGATACTATTATAGTTTTTATAAACATTTTGAATCATATTTTACTTTATATTTTCCATTTTAATTTGTCAGATCTCTAGTAATTTTGTTGTGTATTTTTTATTATTATTATATATATATATATATATATGTCCATATAGTTTATATTAATTTTAATTTCAGTTTTAGTTGTTTTAGCACATCAAGTTAAACTACATTATTTGTCACATACTACATAAAAGACCAACACCATTTTTTGCATAAAAAATACATTATTAATGTAGGGCACACCCATATTTCTGACATCAAAACAAGTGTTCAGGTGAAACTGCCCACATCTATGCAGTCTGATCTGGGTTATGGTGTTGACATATGTGGCCAACTGCCCAAATAGGAATTTTTACCTACTGGAGTGGGTCAGGAAGCACTCATTCACCTATATCTCAAATCAATGTCAAACTGTTTCACAGCAAACCGACATGATTCACGTGCAAACTCAAACATTACATGACAGTCGAAACTCAAACATGAATTTCCTTCCTTGACTATTCCATATTTGTGAGTCAGGTAATTAAACCTGATCAATTAACCTAATAGAGCTTTCTAAAAACAAAAGAGTTGTGAAAGCAATTAAAATGGGTATAATAGAAAAACATAGTACCACAGCAAGTGTTGTGAATTGTAACACCATCAGCTGAAGCTGTTAGAGGGGACCACCACCCTCCTGAGGTGACAACTTATGCATTACTTTGTTCAGGATAATGGATGTTAAATGACAGAATTACAGTTTGAATCAACAAGTTTGTGTATTTAATTTGAAATATAACCAAAACCATTGAAAAAGAAAATGGACAATGAGGGTTTTAACACAATTCCCAATATACTTCTAATGGAAAGATTGCCCAGATGGTGTATGGAGCTACATTTCACATCAAACAGTCAAATTGTTTACATAAAAAGAGGGTGGAGTTCGGCAGGGTTGTGATGGGGATGGCAAACATTTTTGACCATGTAAATTTGATTAATGGAAAATGTATGACCGAAAACTCCCAAACTCAGTTAAAAAAACAGCTTCCATTATTAGAAAATACATTATAAGCTATATTAATTGTTATAAATAAGGCGCAATCCATGTTTAAATACTAAACACAGCTGCAAAACCCCGAATAAATCACGGGAAAAAATCAATATACAGTTTAAACTAAAGTAAAGTGTGTTGGAAACCGGCTTTTTAGAAAATCTTAAAGTTGTATTAGAGGCTGTCAATCATCCTTAATCCCACTGAACAAGTTCAAACCAGCGGAACATGGTCAACATTTATCTCAAGCTTCCTCCACATTCACGAGAGCTCGTTATAAAACGATTGAGGTAAACAACTCTAAGAGACACGCGACATTCCCGCAATTTCACACGATAACAAAACATGTTGCTCAACTTCTAAAGCACGGGTTATCGACTCGCAGCGGCATCTGTAACAAGTGCACAGGAAATAAGTATGTGCCAACCTAAGCTTTCAAACTCTTAAAATGTTAAGAACAAAAAAGCACTGTTAAAAACTATTGGTTGAAGTTTAAATGTAGGCTACTTTACCTGCATGCGTCGTTGTGGTGCAGAGAGAGAGAAGCAGCGGCAGTATCGCGCAGAACGCAGTCTCCTTCAGCCGCCTCATGTTCAGGACCCGTTACCTCAGGACCCACTCAAGCGCTTGGAGATTACGACTGAGAAAGCCCAGGAGCCATAAGCGTACAGAGAGAGAGAGAGAGGGAGAGAGAGAGGCAAGTGCTGCTGCGGTCCTGGTCTGTAGTATTTCCTTGAGTATCCTCCTCTCCTCCAAGACCGCTAAACTCTGTCCCTCTCATTTAGTTTCTGCCTTCTCTCACTCCTTTCCAAACTTTCTCCCACGTCCCTCCTCTCCCTCCAATGATCTCCAGAATATATATATATGATTTTAACTGGTCAGATTCAAAGACCTTCTTAAAACCAGCCAAGCTAAAATCCAAATGTATAGCCTACTCAATATTTACTCAAAATGAGAAATAATATATACATGCATATACATATGAACGATGAAGCCTTGAACTTCATAGTAATAAAAGAACTTGAATACTTTCGGTCAGTTAATGAAGCGTAGTGGGAACAGTGGAAAGGTTATCTGCTGATCTCGCTCCTCTCAGACTAACAATACACCCCCAGCAACAAGATCGTGTCTCCATGATACTCACAAGGTGGACGGTGGCCCCGGGCCACTCCTTCTGGCACTAGTATTTATCTTAACACATCAAATCAGATTACAGAATGATTATCTGTCCATTATTCACTCTCTTCAAAATTCAATACGGGAAATCATGTCTTATGACATTGTGCTTTTTTCCATGCCAAGGCTGAGATGCTTTGCATATAAAGAAGGGAAATCCCACCAGGGCCTACTTTCATTGTCACAATGCATACTTTTTATATTGCCTGTAAATTTTGCAAAGCTGCTGAGGCACTTTGGCCAGAAATTCTGCTGCGGCTTTTGTTTGGACTTGCAGACTGACAAGCCTTTACAGGATGGAATCCTCTAATTGAGAATAATTAATGGAGCTGACATCACCATAACCCAGACTGTGACAGACCTTTGTGGAGGAGCCAGCACTAATAAAGTTTAAAGAGAAACAGAAGAAAGTAGGAAAAGTGATGCTCTTGATCCTCCTTGGGGGAAAAACACAGAATACAAGATTGGGGGAAGTGTGGGACACACTATGAAATGTAACAAGTTTTATTTTCTTCATTTTCTCTCAGTTGTATCCTGCATCCCCCTCACAGCATGACCTTGTACATATTTGTCATACAGGAAATGCTTGCTGCTCTCAGGTCACTTTGCACATGTATCTCTCTGATTCATACAAATGATTCATGCTGAATATTATAAATGTTCATCAGCATTGTTTGTCTTCTAAGGAACCTATCGAAATTAAATCTTCTGTGCAATACAAAAAGAGATTAATGTTTAGTTAACAAGAGCCTTTCTCAAGAAACAATCTAGTCGCAGTGATAATCCACCCTGTGGGCGTGAAGATAAACATGGGATGGATTTGGGAAGTGCACAAAGGGAAAAAAAGACATTACAGCCTCTGAGATATTCAGATATCTTTACAGATCTCAGCTGATCCTCTGTGTAAACTCTGTACTCTAACACACACTTTTACCTCAATTTAGTCATAAGATAGACCTGCATTCCTTGTGGTTTAACAGATAGTTACTAAGAATGAAGTTGGACATTTAAGCAGAAAGTGAGAATTGATTCTATCAATGATTTTCAAGCTCATTTAAATTGATGAACATGGCCCCTCAGAATTTGCTCCAAGTGTATTCTGATTTTTTCCCAGAAAAGGAGCTTATTTTAATTGAAAAGTTGCTCTTTTCCACACAATGAAAATGCAAGCAGATCATTGCCTGTCAACCATGGCTGGTAAGCAAGCATGCAAGCACTTAATTGAATGCTTACATTAATGTGTGCTTGTAGTGTACTTTATATATATATACATATACTTCCATATAAAATGTGCACTTTATAAAGTCCAATTAATAGTGGTTGTTTTTTAAAATCCTTGTTTTTTTACTTTTATCATGATTTAAAGAAATATTTTGATGTGTTGAGATATTACATTTAAAGTTAATAAATTAAAAAATATATTTGATTTAAAGTATATTTTAGATTTCCTAAATGTTTGCAGTTACATTTGGCAGTGCAGTTTAAACATATTTAAAAGACAATACAAGTAATTATTTAATTAAAGATGTCAAAACAATTCTGTAGTTCAGCAAACTACATGGAAAAGTTCAGCAAAATGTATTTTCATTTAATTTCAATTAACATGCAATTAAGTGATAACATTGCATTCAGTTCAGATTCAGTTCTTTCTGTTATACTCCTTGCGAAATTATTATAAAGTTTACTAGTTTTTTTATTTATTTATTTATTTATTTTGTATGGTGCACATTGAATACTGATGTACTTCTACTACTTTCCTTTCCTTTTGGTTTTAAAGAAACCTTTCTTCACTCATTTTCATTTGGACATTTGGACTCCACTGGACAAAATCAGTCTCTGAATTTGAGAAAGAACTCCGCTCCAACAAGGAGAATCTCTTAACACACCCAATCCCTATTCACCGTCCAAACAAACTTCTTAAGAAAGTTTCTCATTTCTAAGGAACACGTTTATGCAAAAATGACTTTGAAGTTGCTGTTCATATAAATGCATCACTCAAATTTGAGTTATTCCCTGGAAGCTGAAAGTCATCAAAACCAAAGTCTCTTCAAGCCACATGTTAGGAATTAAGTTGTGAAAGACCTTGCTGAGAGTAAGAGTGTTGATCAACACATAATTCATGCACTGAAGGCCTGTATTACTCTCATTTCAAAAATAGAGAGCTTTAATTTATATTGTGTTTATTGGCTTCATGTTGCATTTGGCACTTTGAATCATTGAAATATGACCACCTCTTTTGTCTGCCTGGGTTCATGGAACATATGGCACACCATGCAGTTACATTAAAGCACATCTGTGACTTGATACAAATCAGTCTCGTGTAACAGTCCAGAAACTTACAACAGATATAAGAGCTGGCAGGGAATTAAACCATTCAAGATTTCCTTGAGGAGGAACAACAGACAGCCACCCATAGAGTGTGATAAAGAATCTCAGAGGTCTCCATGTTGACCGCACTGCTTCCATGTCTAGAGGTCATTTCTGTGACATATGTCTGATGGGCACTTGAGTAAAGTGCTCTTGCGTATCTGCAGCATTCATCTACACTCGTCTCTTCCTGTGGAGTCTCCATGAGTTAGTGATGGTTCAGATTGGAGACTTTCATTACAGGGAACCTCAGATAAGAGAAGAACTTGTGGAATGACGCAGGTGAGATACTGCTGCCATATGAGCCGGGAATGACAATACAGGGATGAATAAAATCATTAATGACAGAAAGAAAAAGCGAGGGTGATCCAGACATCTTGGAATAACAACTGTTTTCTTTTATGCTTCAGAAAAGTGGAACGTGCTGGGACAGGACAGCAATTTGTCAAATAAGAGGAAAATATGCATCTGATGTTTCAAAGTAATAAAGCGAGTCTCCACTGCTGCCAACAAATAATTTGAGGGATTTTGAGAAGAAAAAATGTCTTTGAAATTATTCTTTTGTTGATGGGAGTCTTTTCATCCGTTGAGAATTTAATCCTGTTATCACAGCACTGAGATATAAACGGTAATACATGTTTGAATTATCATTGAATGTATTGGCAAATTTTCCTAAGTCCAAAAAGATATGGGGACCTGACCATAAATATTTTGATTAATAAATGAAGCAGAAAACAGTCTTGGAAATACAGATCTCTTAAATCATATAACCTCACAAAATCTAAAACATCCAGAAACGACAATGCATGTGGAGATGACATTGAAACAACTTTTGTGAAAAAGAAGCATTAATTCTATTGCATCTATATGCTTTGAAGTATTTTTCAACTCTTAAAAGTATATCTCATTATTATTTTTTGTCATATATAGAAGTACACTTATGTGATGTCTATCATACTAAAGCACATTCTAAATACATGATTATAATTCTAACTGTAGTGTGTTATTTGATATTACATTTACAGTGAATACATGACAACAGAATTTACAAAATGCTTGTAAGAACACTTTAATCATATTTCCAAGACAATATAATTATCAAATTCCATACAAACATGTACTTTAAGATAAAAAAATGAACACTCAGCTAATTGCATTTAATATACATTTAAACTATAATACACTTTTGCAATTAACATGCAATTAAGTGTCTGAAAACATTACATTCACTATGCACATAAGAATTTTCCTTTAAAGTACTTAATGCAAGCTCAAGGGGAAACAGACATATTACATGAAAAAAAGCAACAAACTCATATTGATTGCTCATCCAATCGCATAAGTGCTGATTTGACCAGCATGCCCCAATTCTTTGAGGGGAGAGCTGTCAAAGCTACTGTAGTGAGCTGTAGATGTATGACAGACGTCCTGTGAACTCCCACTGTTACATATCTGCTTTATATGCATGATGTGAGGAAAGATCAATGAGAGGAAGCCAGCTAAGAGAAACGCTCCTGGATATGTCTACAATCAGTCAGCTATGACCAATGATTTACTGACTGGCACCCATAGGAATATATGATCCACATCAGATTCCCTCCAGCCCTGCAGCCTCTGATCTCTCCCTGACTTCTTATGTAACCTCCTCATGCATGCTCCTATCAGATTCAATCACAAATAAATCCACTTTAGAATAGGGAACACTTCTTCACTATTAACTACAACTTTTCCCTCAATCAATTACTAACTTATTAATAGTTAATAAAAGAGAGGTTTTTAAGTTTAGGTATTGGGTAGGACTGGCGATGTAGAATAAGGCATTCATATGTGCTTAACTAGTACTAATAAATGGCTAATATTAAACTAATATGCATGCTTATAAGCAACTAAGTGTAATAAAGTGTAACACCTTAAAACAAATAATAGGCTATCATGATGTAATCTATTTAACATCAATGTTCTTCCTAATTCCTGGGTAAGTTCCCACACAGATCTTCTCACGATCATTCATCAAGTGTCTGAGAAGAAACAAATGTCACAGCTATTGAAGGGTCATCTTTAGGATGAAGGGTGTGTGTGTGTGTGTGGTGGTGGGGGGGGGGTGTAAAAGGAGGTGGTCTGGATTGTGCTGAGGAAAACTATATAGGTGTCGATTGGATGAGAATATTGTAAACACCTGAAATTGCTCAATTAAACATCTTTAGTATCATTTGTTTTATTTTCCAACAGTTTAATCACCCAAGGCTCAAAGATGTGCAATTATAAACTACTAAATGAAGGGTCCCGGGGGTCCCCCTTGCACTGACCTCATAAAAAAACACTTAATACCCCTTAAAGAAGTAGAAAATATTCAATTCTTAAGGAAGAGGGGGACCAGACTTCCTGTAATGGAGCACAGCTCTTTCTTGATGTGGAAAATGCCTGCTGTATCAAGACACAACAGATTTTTCCACCTCAGTTTTGGTCTGGACTGCTGCGTTCGAGGGAGGAGTTCTTAGTGTGTGGTTTATTTTGATCATTACAATTGTGGTGATGTCTTGAACCATTAGCATGCAGGATCATTTTTTTTAATGAGCCGGTAAATCAATAAGCACTTCCAGACACAAATGCAGTGTTGTCATCTATCCCGTGCTTCGTTTCTCCTCGTTTGTCTGCCCACTTCCTAAAGCTTTCCATTCTTTTTCTTTCTTCTGTCCTTCTTATGTGAGCTCGCCTCCTTTTTAAAAAAAAAAAAAAGGCACATATTCTTTTTCGTCATCCTTCCCTTTTCTTCTCCCTGCTTTTGTGGAGTTTGCATCCCACACCTCCTCAGCAGACAACAAACAAAAGAGCAGAAAGCACCACTCTTGACCTGCAGCAAACATTCTTGTGACTGTGTCTCTAACTCGCCTCCAGCTGCCCAGAAAAAAGCCTGCAGTCTTGTGTGCTTTACAGTCAACACATAAGAACTACTTTTCACTCTAACAATTTCACATTCAACTTAATTAATCGCATAGAAAACCAGCTGTGCATAGTAAACATTTCATTGCAATAGTAACCATTTCATTCATGGAATGCATATAGAGACAAAATCCAAATAAAACAACAACAAGCGTCTGGCTTTTGGATAACTATGCAAAAAGATCAGATTTAAATTTATTACATTTAAATTTAATTAATTTGCTTTACTTTTTGTAATACATTTTAATTTAATTTAATTTTATTTTATTTTATTTATTTTTAATTTAATTTAGTTTTATTTTATTTATTTTTAATTTAATTTAGTAATTTAATTAATGCAGTTTATTTAATGCAATTTCTAAAATCTTCAGAATCTTTTTTAGGTAAAAAAAGAAAAGAAAAAAAGTGTTTGACTAAAACACTGTGGCCAAAACGTTTTTTCCCACTGGAACAAAAAAAGCAATTATCATGAAACCTTATCATTATGTCAAACATGCTCTTTCCACACAATAAAAATGCTCTAGCTGTCAAGTTCAGTTGGAGTCTTTCTTGGTTTATTAATAAGAAAATTATATATTTGTTTGGATTTTAACCCTGGTCTCAATGCTCAATAAATTAAACCTGTGTCACTAGACTTTACGCATCTAAAACAACAATCTAAACAACAAAATGTTTTTTTGTTTTTTTTAGGCATTTCTTATCTCATCAAGTGCAACAAGTGAGCCAAGATAAAAATAAAAAAAAACTGCATTATGCTCCTATGCTGGTCTATGGGAACCCATCTCCACAGACAGGAAACCAGAAAGCCACTGAACTCAACTTGGGTGCAGTCATAGGTAGTAGACGAAGGGTCAAAGGTCATATCCAGACAAAACAAAGTACAGTCAGTACAGTTTGTTACAGTCAAACAAAGTAACAAATAATGTATTCTAAATGTAAATTCTGCATTAAGCTGATGTGGACCCACAGTGAGAATGAATGCAGCCAGAAAGATAGAGCGTGGTTGTACTGTAGGACGACAGCAAGCAGAGGCCTGTACTGCCGCTTATTTATTCAACACACACTCTCCTTTTCTCTTTATCCCTCTCTAAACCTGTGTGAGATGCCAGAGTGATAGCTTAGAGGCAAAAATTCCCTCCCTGGCACTCAGCTTCATCCATTTACTTCTTTTACTTAACACACACCTGTCTACTTTCTCCTAAAACAGAGGAAAGCACAGTATGACGCCTCATGCATAGCTATCCTCTCATCTATCCATTTCCCTAGAGCAAATTTTGGAAATTAACTGGTTAAATCTGAGAAAAGAGAATTTAAAAGCTACATCTACCAAAAGATTTATCAGCTTGTAATTTCTTTCTACGTGCATTAATAAAACTTATGTTGATGGGCTGTATCAACCTCTAATTCAGCTGTATTGCATTTCCTTCAGTTGGATCAACTATAAATGAGGAACAAACTTCTCAACTTCATATATATTATTATTCCTTCCCAGTGACTTTCAGAATAGAAAGAGACCAAAATGTGCCTTAAACATTTGTCAACCATAAGTTTTAGTCAACACCAGTAAGCCTGTTGTCAGCTGCCTTAACAAGGTCACAGTAATTCACTATTAGCATATTTCTATTTTTGCATGTGAAAGTAGTTTATATTCGGTGTGGTTTAAATATGAATTCTGATTTATTTCTCCTTTCTCTCAAACTCTCCATTCGCCATTTTGTTATGAACTTGTGGGTTTTTGTGGCTGTAAGGCTAAACTGGTGTCCAGTGTGTAACTCCATCAGTATGTAGGACGGGGGCTGATCCTGCGAGGGCTGGAGCACGCCAGGAACCCATGCTAGTAAACAATGCAGAGACTTTAAAAGGCCTATCAATAACTACAAACAGTGAGGCCTGTGACATATCACATCGTTCTGTAAACAAACCCAGCCTCCACAGAGCAGATATGCAAAGCATCAAACTCAATCCTCCCCATCAACCCAAGCTAATCTGTCATGCTAAGTGACATGCTAAGTGACAAAACTGCAGATGGCTCTGTTCAAGTTCGAACTAAAGATTTTACTTTTAGACCTTTTTTTTAACTATAAAATATAAAACTTTGTTTGTTAGTCTCGTTTCTTCAGTTAAAAACTTGCTTTATGCTTGCATCTGTGGTCGCAACATAGTCAACATGCCCAAACGTGTGACCTCTGCATTAGAGCTTTTCATTCTTATTATCCACATTTTGACACCTCCCAGTGATGTCCAAATTGCGACTTACCTGACATCTAACCCCCTTGCCAAAGAATCGCTTTGAACAGTCTTCAGAAAAGGACATTTTCACTGAACATATGACATGTAATCAGGTCAAATTCTGCTGGGGTTCCAGAACCTGTTGCTGAATGATAATACAAGAAAGAAAGAAAGAAAGAAAGAAAGAAAGAAAGAAAGAAAGAAAGAAAGAAAGAAAGAAAGACACTTTAGTATATTTAACTACATGAGCACATTAGCATGCATAAACTAAAATATACTTTAATGTCATTTCTATTTAAAAGTGTACATGATGTGCTTAAATACATTTTTAATTACACATGTATAATGATAAAATTATAATATATTAACTTTAAATGTAAATTGGAAAAACACATTACATTTCAAATTCGAAATTAAGTACTTTATATGTGCTGTATGATAGTCAACTTACAAAATAGGTATACTTCTTTAAAGCACAATAAACAAATTACTAAAACATAATATTATATTATTTGCAAGTGCAGTTTAAAAAAAAAAAAACTTCCACTGAAGTACACTACTCCACTACTAGTGCACATTCAACACAATTCATCACACTTTTACAAGGGAAGAACTTAAGTATGCAACACATTCCTTTTCAGAGGTAGAATTTGACATCCCGATGATCTGTTATGTATTATGTAAATTATGTAAACCAGATGAAACCAGACTAGATTCCTACAGTGACTATAATTTTCCAAGTACGACCTGGATCAGTATCTTTTGTTTATCCTGGAATAACATTTGTGTCAAAGTCCTAATCCTAGCTATTAACTTCCCAACAATCAGAGTGAAACAGTTCATTAGAATGTTTTCAAAGCCCCAGACTGCTGGACCTACATGCTATCACTGATAATAATAGAAAGGCTATACTGTAGGTATCATTTACACACTTTTGAAGCTAATTTTGCTTCAAGTGCTCTTCTGCTTACACATACTTTAGTTAGATGTCTTAAGCAGACCAAATCTATTACAGTATGTACTGATTACACACACCCTCTGGCAAATGATATCAAAATATTCAATTAAGGACCAGTTTAAAAAGCTGCCTTTATGTGGGGGTAACGAGCCTACTAAATATACACAAACATGTGCATAAACATACTTTTACCTGCGCTGTTTGTGATATGGGCATTAAAGATACTTTATTTTATGTAACTTGTCTATTAATTTTATATGTGACTCTGGTCCAGTGAATGAAAAATCTTAAGTCATACTCTTAAGTCTTGAGTCTTAAGCCATATTGGGACCACAGTTTTATAGAGACTTGGGGTGGGCTCTTTTGATTTTAGCCAAAAAGCAAACCTCTACAGCAACTCTACTCTACAGAGCCCCCTAGCAACTACCACTTCCCTGTAACCATCCACAATACCTTCACAACAGCATAGAAATCCCCTGGCAAACACCCAGAGCACCTCTGCATCACTGTGGCAAGCTTTACAGAGGCAAGGATGATTCACGTTCTAGCTTCTCTAAAAGTCGAGTTTCACAGTACATTTCTTAATAATTAAGTTGTCATGCACAATACTGTTGGCTTACATACTTTAATTAACGTTATTCCTTCACTTATTTTTGTCTAATTTTCAAATGCCTTTTATAAATCGATTTTTATTTAGCTATTTTTAACATTATGAAAATGTGAATTATATATTTAAAACGACGATCACACACACACACACACACACACACATAATATATATATTAAATGTAATTTAATTGATATATATATATATATATATATATATATATATATATATATATGTATGTTTATATATGTATGTTTATATATGTTTATATATGTATATATATGTATATATATCTTTAAAAAAAAAAAAAAAAACATCATCGTCATGTGAGTTAAAGTTGCATGTGTTGTATTCAGTTTTACCAGCAGGTGGCAGTACAGACTAATGTAATTACTAAGAGGCTTTACTCATATGAGTGTAGGATATGCTTATAGTCATTATATTCACTATTAGATCATTTTAAAAATAAAATGATTCTACTAAAAACATTAAGAAAAAAACAAAACAAAAACCGGTCTCCATCTGCATCAAAATGGAGTGCAATATCAAACAAAAATAGGCCTTCAATCAGCAATAAAAATATTTATGAAGGATTGCAACTAAACCAAAATTACTTTATTATACTATACAACTATACTATATATATATATATATATATATATATATATATATATATATATATATATATATATATATATATAACAGTATTAATATTTTACTTTATAGTAGGCTATATAATAAAATATAATTTCCTGTTAGTGTTGTACAATCACAGCAGCATTTTAAAATCATGATCACTCATTACACTGAACTAACAGACTAGTAGGCGTGAAACTGGGATTAACAATCAGTATTAATTTAATTCAAATGGTTTCATTTAAAATGTTTGTTGTTTTACTTATTTGTATTTTCTTCTCGCCTTAGACCCCCGCCCCCTCCCCAAACACACACACACCTCTCTCCCCTTTGCACTCACAGCTCGCAATGCATCTAACTGTGTTAATCTGTTTGTTTTTCAAAGCCGTACAGTAAACGCTGATGCTCGCGCAAGTAAACATGCGTTTTTATGTCCTCCTTTAACTAAGCGATTCTGTCTGCCATGTGACCGCGTAACCCGCTCACATGAGCGCCGAGTTGCATGATCCGCTTTAAGTTCTTTAAAGTCCGCTGCTCCAGCTCGCAGCTGAGACTGGAGCTGCCATGGCGAGTGGAGGCGAGCAGAAAGTGGTGCTGATCACCGGCTGCTCCTCCGGGATCGGACTGCGGATCGCCGTGCTGCTGGCCAGTGACGAACAGAAGCGTTACCATGGTAAACGCGCTCATTTGCGTTCTATTTCCTTCAGCGCTCAAACGTCTCTAGAACGTGCTGCTTTTGTTAGAATATTTTAGAACGTTCGAAATTGTTGATTCTAGAAGTTAACACATTTTTACAGGGGGTATTAATCGATAACATAAAAGTCTTATTTTGTAATATTTTCATTACATAACACGCTTTATATTTGAGAATTCGTTTGTCTCCTCATCCAAATCGCGAGATTCTACATTCAATTTTCTCTAGCTGAACCCAAAGGCTCTTTGTTGTCATGTGAAAGCGCAGTTTCCAGGGTACGGCTCCGCAAGGATGCCGCTCGCCAGGCGGAGATCATAAAGAGACTGCCAGTTCTCTTTCAAGTGACTTCTCCAGTACAAAGCTCCCTTTATGGCTGTGAATTGTAGACCGCTGCCCTGGTTTAGTGCCGTGTCTAATGCGCCCTTAGTTCACACACTGGAATGAGTGTTGGGAGAGGGACAAAGTTTGAGACCTGTACAAGTGAGGGCTGTAAAGCGAGGGTCGTCTGAAGACTTCATTTGCACTCTGTGCAGGGCAAAACCATTGGTCGTTTGTTATCTCCTACTCCGCTACATCCAGGGACTCATTAATGTCAGTCAAATACAATGCGTTTGGTTTACACCAGGGGTCTTCAACCTTTTTCAGGCCCTTGGTGGATTGAGATATAAGTCTGAAATGTATAAAGTTGGCATGATGATTACTGTACAATTATTGATGTACTTCTACATTATATTTAAATTTTAGCTAAGTAAGGGATAATGTACATCCAGTCGGTTGTTATCTCAGAATAAACCCCGACAGGATGATCAGGACCCTGACGCGAAGCGCTTATTACACCGCTTAAAAGATTTGTTTTTACCGTATATGTTGAAATTAATAAAGTCTTCCATTGTAACACGCGGTGGTTAAGTGTTTTCAGTCACAAGATGGCGCCAGATGTTCAATGATAGCGGAGTGACTCGTTAAGCATACACCGCTCAGGACATCTCGTAGTACCCGGATGAGCGGTGTGTTACTCAATTTGGCGGTTATTATCTGGGAATAACATACCGCTGGATGGCGCGTTTGACCAGTCAGAATCAAGTATTCCACATAGCCGTGTAATAATGTTTTAATGTGTACAGAACAACAAAACAAGCTTCTTTAGCCTTGGTTATAGTTATCATATTGTCATTTTAACACTAAGAGGTAGCACTACAGACCCCCTGTTAAAGTCCTTTTGTTTTACTACAAAAAAGGGATGTTTTTAAGAAAGTTAAAATGAAACACTATCAGAATAGGAACTATTCCATCCACACATTTCTTTTATTCTTTTCCATCTTTTAAATTAATTCCATTTGAACTTTGTTCTAATTCTAAAAGTATTGCAACAGTGGATTTTATTCAGAAAAACGAAATCCTCTGAGATTAAACATTTCGTTGGTTCTGGTTATAATGAGGAGCAGTGATATATGCCAACTTCAAAGAAAGCCAAAAAATCGAATTACAAGACAGAGCGGCTCATTCAAGAATGTTTAATCTGCCTCAAGACTTACTCTGAGACAACAGCTTTAACAATGAGGCGGTTGTTCTCGCAAACACATTTAAGTTGTGGCCTAGTTTGGCCACACAGGCTTTGCGTGTCGTAAGAATTAATTTCTTCTCTCATCAAGTACAGATTAAGCTTTATATATACAAGTGCATTCAGGAAGACAGGAATGCAGATTTCCTAGCAGCTGCGTTTCCATCATCACCATACAGATGCATGACAGGCGAATGAATGATGCTTTAACACTTTGATCCGCTACAGACGGAAGCTCCTCAGCCTTATCTGTAAAATCAGAGATGATTTAATCAGCAAATCAAACATCAATATTCTCCGACAGACGCTGTTAAAATAACGCCTGACAGCTTCAAAGAAGTAATGCCTAAGCCTATGATGTAAATGTTGAAGTTCAAGTGGAATGATGTCTTCATTTATTTAGTAGGAACTTTTAGAATAGAAACTATTATCTAAAGTGACTTACAAATGAGTAACACACCAAAGCGATTTATGCTAAGGAAGCAGTAACATGACAAGTGAGAGATATACAGTATAAATCATATATACTACAGAATTAAAGATGAATGATGTTCAGCAAGCTTATTAGTAAATCTGAGATGGGCGCTTGATTTAGGTCAGTGTGTTCAAAGTGCATCAAAATGTTAATCTCTTCCGTTTGTCTTTCAGCCATACTTTACATAAGCAACACTTACCTCCGATTAGACGGAGTGCTTTGTTTAGGTCAGCATATATGTCAGCGCTAAAAAAAGACAAAAGGGAACCAATTAAATCAAACTGCAATCTCCTGCAGTGATTTGAGGACAAAGCATCTAAGAGTCAACTCAATTCACCTTTATTTAAATTGAACTTTAAATGATACAGGATTTTTATAGAAACTTCAGGGTAACAAACAGAATCGGTGATACAAATCTGAGACAAATTCTAATTCTGCTGTAAAGCAGCTCTAAAATGACAATAGATCCATTATTTAGCTCTAAATAAAAAATAATTTTTATGTTTTTACTCTAATTTTGTTGATGACAAATGATTCTCTGTCACTTGTCTTGAAGTTATTGCCACTATGAGAGACCTGAGAAAGAAGGACCGGCTGGTGGAAGCGGCGGGTGACACATACGGAAAGACCTTGACACTGCTGTCTTTGGATGTGTGCAGTGATGACTCAGTCTGGCAATGTATTGACAGTGTAAAGGACCGCCACATCGACATTCTCAGTGAGTGCAGCATGCCTTTGACCTCATATAGGCTTTGTTCACACTGCAGGGGAAATCCAATTTTTTATTTGGGCTGTTCAAAAAAATGGGCTTCTTTAAAAATTTAAATAAAACACTGGTTGTAATAGCAATGAAGCAAACCTTGCGAGAGTTTAGCAAAGGATGTTTTACCATCGATTATATTTCATTATCATTTGTTATCATTCATTACAATCAATAAAATACAGAGACTGTGGGTACAGTTAAAGGGATAGTTCACCAAAAAAATGAAAATTTCATCATTTACTCACTGCCTATGAACACATATCAGCAGAGGTACAAACTGTCAGTGTAACAGTGTAACATCATTTTATATATTAAGTATATGTATCAAATTTAATTTGATAAATTGATATTTTTGATAAAATACTAAAACAAATGAACAGAGACGAGATTCTAGAAACTAGAAAGAGTGAGTGCTGACTGATATAAACTGAATGATATGTGGTCACCAAAAATCGATACTAGCTTAGTGCCTCAGGAAACAGGCAAGAGCATAACCACCCATGTTTCCTCTCTGATTTTCCAGTTAATAATGCAGGCGTGGGTTTGCTGGGCCCTGTGGAGAGCATCAGCATGGATGAGATGAAGAGAGTGTTTGAGACCAACTTCTTCGGAACTGTGCGCATGATAAAAGAGGTCATGCCGGACATGAAGAAGAGGCGATCTGGCCACATTATCGTCATGAGCAGCGTAATGGGCCTGCAGGGTAGGACGGACACACCAGGCTGTAGAGGGTTGACTGAAGCCTTCTGTGTCACACAGCTGAATGCTTGACAGTCAGAGAGACAATAGGGCCATTCAGTGTTATGCACTTACTGTAGCTGAAGAGCAGTATGACAGCCAGATATGTGCACACATGGTTTGGGCCACTTTGGGAGGGCAGCAGAACAATGACATTATCACTGATTATGTCTCTGTTGAAATTATCCGCAGGTGTGATATTCAATGATGTCTACACGGCCTCTAAGTTCGCCATAGAGGGCTTCTGTGAGAGTATGGCTGTGCAGCTGCTGAAGTTTAATGTGAAGTAAGTGATCCGGAGTCGTATGATGGGGGGCCCATGCATGTCAAGCCCAAATTTCCAGCATGAAAAAAACAAGGTTTAAAACCATAACAATGAACATATCAATGAAATATCAAATTGCTATGATCTGTGATGATAAATGTTTTTTTTTTGTCCAGTAAATTACAAAATATTGTATAACTATTTGATATTGTATAAGTATATTATGCTCATGTCATTTAGTTACACTTACAACACTGGTTTAATGCCATGTGCCATTGGAAATAATCGAATAATCCTTAAAAATCCTCCAAAAAAAAATCAAGATGTACTAAAATCATATTTTTTATCCGTTAGTAACTATTGTTATTATTGAAGAATATAAAAGTTCTTGAAACTTCAGGAATCACCTGCACATGGCATGCATGGAGAAAAAGGTAGGCTAATTCGTTCCCTCGATTTGCTAAATCATGCGCATGATTTATAAATTGTGTAAACTGATTAGTCAATTGTGAACACGATATAGCAAATCAAGGGAACGAATTAGCAAACAAAACAGTAACCGTGTGCACGTTATAGTACATCGAGGGAACAAATTAGTAAATCGTGTAAATGATTTTTTTTTTTTTTTTTGCATGTCATTTGCGGGCTCCATAGTTTTGCTATAATTATAGAAGAAATACTGGAAATATCTCTCAACTGAAAAAAAAAAAAAAACATTTTCACAAAATGCCTTTAAATATTGTTAGAGAAAAGGTGACTTTATTCTTAAACTTATGACTTAATTCTCATTAAAATGCCTGTTATGAGATTTATTCTAAAGATGAATTGACTGATCTATTTATAAACATGTTGTGCTCATCAGATTTGGTGTAAAAAGGCTTTTTAAAATGAATCTTCTTGGAATTAAAGAGTGCTATAGTGCTAATGTAGCATTCCCTCTGTTCTCCCAGACTATCTCTGATTGAGCCAGGCCCAGTGCATACAGAGTTTGAAACAAAGATGATGCAAGAGGTGGCCAAGATGGATTATCCTGGAGCAGATGCAGACACAGTCAGATACTTCAAGGATGTGTACATAAAATCATCCATTGATATCTTTGAGGCATTGGGACAAACCCCTGAGGACATTGCTAAAGTATGTGTCACTGTTTGACTGCAAACATATGAATGCGCTAAATTCATTGCATTACAAATTACAAGCTCTAATTTGTCTTCACTGCCCTTTAAATCTCCACTGATTTTCGTTTATACACTAAACCTGTCGCTATTATTATTCTGTTCCTAATTACCCACAATCCAGTGCACCAAGAAAGTGATTGAATCCAGCCAGCCCCGATTCCGGAATCTGACCAACAGCCTCTACACACCCATTGTGGCCATGAAATACGCAGACGAGACTGGAGGACTCTCAGTGAACGCTTTCTACAACCTGCTCTTTAACTTTGGCTCGCTTATGCACATTACCATGAGCATCCTCAAATGCCTGACATGCAGCTGCCTGCGCAGACGCACCATTTCTCCTGACTGAATAGGGCAGCAGTGAGACGCACACACTCCCAATCCCCTCAGTTTACAGCAGAACAGGGGCCCGTTCTTCTTACTCACTTATTAAATCCAAGGTGAAATGTAACATCCAAGATGGTATCATCACGCTAATCAGGATCTGGCTAATTCGGTTCTTCGAACGCAACTGTTGTTGATGATTAGTATAGCGGGATTGAGTTATCTGAGATAATTGCGCATTCATAGGTTGGTTCAAAAGGGGTTATGTATCGATTCTCGAAACCACGATCAACAATGCAGGGATTGGCTGGTGGCAAGACAGCAACGTAATGACATCATATAATTAAAAAACACACCTACCTAAAGGAAAACTTTCTGGACAAATTTCTGGACTTTTATAAAGAAACAGCCAAGCGAACAAAACTTCATATCATATTTTTCGTACGATAAGTCGCACCTAAGTATAAGTCTTATCAGTCCAAAAATACATCATGACGAGGAAAAAAACATATATAAGTCGCACCGGACTGTAAGTCACATTTATTTAGAACCAAGAACCAAGAACCAAGACCAGCCCTCTCGTGGCTGGAGACGGTAATGTTTTCTATTGGTTCATTTCTCTTGGTTCATGTCAAATGAATTTTGATAAATAAGTCGCACCTGACTATAAGTCGCAGGACCATCCAAACTATGAATAGAAGTGTGACTTATAGTCCGGAAAATACGGTAAATGTTATAATAGATAAAAGAAATGTGCTCTGTTTTTTATTTTATTTAATTTTTTTACATGATTCCCATTCACAATTATATAGATTCGCAATTTCTAATACAAGCATTACATTTTTATTTCAATGTAGTAATTAGCAATTAATTTTATATTTGAACAGATTTGTTATGTTACAACATTAACTTTCAGTGAGTAACACTGGCTGTGTCTATAGTATTAAAGACTGTACAAAAGTATTATATTATCTTTTAAATTCATTTTTAAATGATTATTATTTTAAACTATTGTCCCTGGATCAGTAGGATGCTCTTGTAATAAAGTATCAGTGGTAGCCGAAAGATTTCGGGATGAGCTTCGAGGAACCAAACAATCCAAGATCACGCCGAATCATCAACAATCGAATCCAGCTAACTGAGTTAGCGACGTACGAAGAACGGGCCCCAGGAAACAACTCAGTGCAACAAACTGGAGAATACAAACACACATGGATAATTTGGAAAAATAAATCAAACAAACAACACCTACATTTTTTATTATAATGCCAACACCTTTATTCACCTAATCGAGTGAGTTTAAGTTGTTACCATGATTGTGAATTCTGAAGCATTTAACATTTACAAAAAAGACAAACTGATATATGAAATCAAACCGTACACCATAACAGACCATTCCAATGATGCTTATGATGGTCTTGATTCAACTGAAAAAGAATCACGTAGCTGCCTTTATTTATATTAATGATTTACAAGTAAATGTGTGTTTAACTCTTACACATCTTCTGAAAGAGTACTGAACATCTGGATCAAAACATGGCTGGCAGAGACTCGTCTGGGAGTAGACAAGTATGAAACTCTTAGGGTAGAGGACTGACGCATTGCTGTTGCCCAAATCTTTTTTGAGAACTGAGTCAAAATATAACAAAAACCTGGGAAGACTGAGGACTGTGAAGTTAAAGTATTGTAAATATAGTATATTTAGGTACTCTGAGGAACTTGAACTGGCAGAACATCACTTGGGCTTAAAGGGGAAGGAGGTAAATGATGAACTTAGGATGCAAGCAAGTCAAGAGATCTCATGTGTAGGGTGATAATATTAATAATACTAAAGTTGCAATGAAATGCAAGACGTTTAATACATAAGGGGCAAGACTTGTGGCTAGCAGGAGAGAAAACTATAAACTATAGAAAACTTAGTACTGTATGTATAGAAAGACAGCATACAAGTTTTGTGGAGATGGTTTACTGGTTTTACAAACAGATGCAACAGGATCTGCAATATATTTCTCCAGATGTTAATTGAGGTTTAACAAGTTCATTCAGGGTTCCCATCTAGCACTTTAGTGTTGCTGGAGACATCTGTACATGATCCAAAATAAAGTAGGCAAAGAAAGTAAGGAGGGAAGTAAAAGTGAGAAACAAGCCATAAGTAGAATGAGGATTGGACATCTAAAGCTAAACTCTTCATGTTATAGGAAAGCATGCAACAGGACTATGTGATGACTGCAAGGAGGCAATGAAGCACATCTTTATGTCCGGCAAGAAATGTATAAAAGAATGGCAAGAGCTGAAAAAAATGTGTATGTAAAATACAATGATCATCAAGCATTAAACAGCATATAAATCAAAACTGCCTGATGTTACCAAATTAAATGATGACCCAGGAAGTGGCGGAGGGCCGTTCAAGCTTTTGGGGGTGGGGGGGTGTAGTCTTTGATGAACATGTTCTCAGCTTTTTGTTCAAAACGTAAACACTGACTACAGCACACCAATTGAAACTTTACTTTTGTGTATTACTCAACATTAGCAGAGGCTGGACATTCTCATTTGAACCAGCAGAGGGCGACAGAGTACATTAGCAGCAGTAGTATACAGATCTGTGCTGTTACTTACCATGGGTGCTTCTCAACTGGAAAGCTGTATCCTAGTGAGGTTGTGTGCCTCCTAGTCCTTCAAAGGTTCATAGACTCCTCCTCAAGGGTGAACACTAGAATGATGCACTTGATGAACACTATGCTGTCACACTTACAGTAAGTGTGCATTATTACACTTACAATAAGTGTGCATAGCTACACATAAAAGTTTCCGCCCCACACTTTATGTAAATACTTTATATTGAAAATATTTTTATTGACTGAATACAAACTGACTATTGTGGGTGATTGTGACAGCCTAGATATGATGTCTTTCCAGAAAGCAGCCTTTCAACTGAGAAACACCATATGTTGCATCCAAATTCGCATACTTCCCTACTATATAGTAGACAAGAAACGAGAAAAGAAAAGGGCAGTGTTCATAAAAACGAAGTACCTGGATGATCTGCAACTTCTGGCGAGATTCTGAAATGTACATCCAATGGATGCTTTTCTGCCCCGTGAGGCAACAGGAGAAAAAATGTGTGAATAGCAGTGAAGCGATGCATCTGACACTATGTCACATGACACAGTAACAAAAGTTTTACATCCGGCTAACATTCATACTATATATTACCTACTTTCTAAATGGTTGCAAAGTACTCATTCAAAAGACGTCCCTACTTACAGAGTATGTGATTTTGGACAAAAACGGTGTGTACTGGGTTCAAGGGGTAGTTTTTTTGTTTGTCACTATGCAAGGAAGACAAATAAATAAAGAACGGGAAAAGCACAAACCAGAAACAAAGAAGGTTAGAGCAAAATATGGCGGAGACATAAAGATTGTGACAGCGAACAGAGACACCAAAAACAAGTGAGGCAAAATGAGCGCATCAGTACATTCCGACGCATTGCAGATAGGACAGCGCACACCCGGCCAATGATATGTTGATGGATATAAAGAGGTCATGGCCTAGTCCCCATCCGCCACCCTCCCTCGGCACCCCCAGCCCTCTCACACACACACTTCTTTGTGCGGAGTGAGAGAATGTGACCTGGTTCCCATCCCTGAGGAACTGTGTTCATGACAAACTCTTCAGACAACATCGAGCATCCCTTTCGCCTCCCCCACCAGCTGTCCCTCTCAGCCGCACCACCTCAGCACGGTGCAGCTTGCAGATGGACTGAGCAGAGTCCTTCCAGACTACATCCGGCAATACACAACCATGTCCCCGGTTTCTAAATGGCTGGAAACGTACCCATCATGAATGCATTCACATGGCAGACCCTTCCATCTGCTGCAACAAGTCCAAGGTGCGCGAGCGAGAGCGGGCGTTCCTACACATCAATGTGTGTGTGTGTGTGTGTGTGTGTGTGTGTGTGTGTCTTCATCAGAGGCGACAGCTCAGTACAATGGGATAAAGAATCTGTCAATCACAATCAAAAGGGAAATGGAAGGCAGTCAAGAGGGGGTGGAAGGGACCGCTGTGTGTCCCGAATCTTTGGCCGGAATGTGGGCCACAGAGCGAAGGGGGTGTGCGGAGTGGATTGGGATGTGTCTGATTTGGAAAACGAGGGCTGAGGTTCCCTGCATTCAATAGGGGACCTCTTTACTAATTGAGCGATTGCAGGAGTTACATATCTCACAAGACCATTATTCTTATCAGGCCATTGTGGTGGTGCATAACAGTTATGACATAATCAGCAAGAGTATTGTCTTCCATAGGTTTTGATTGTGTTATGGGAACATTTATCGTCCCAGCACTCTTTCTTTTTTCCCTTTTTGTAGCTTATACAGCAGAACATGGTGCTAGTATCGCCACAGCATTGTGGGTTTGTTTCCTAGGGAAGGCAGTAGCTGATAGAAATGTGTACTTTGAATGCAATGTAAGTTGCTTTGGATAAAAGCGTCTGCCAAATGCATGTGTAAATTTGCAAAATGAACTTCGAAGGGAAACGTTGCCAAGTAGGCGTAGATTGGCTCTCAGAGACGTACTTCAAGCATGCATAGGCTTCCAGCATTATCTTTGGCATGCTGGTTGTCTGACACATTCCTGCAACATCTGGTCCGTCCACAGCCTGGGTCGTCTCTGGTTCAGACCTTCACAGTCTGAAAAAACCTCAGCCTGCAGTGCAAAGGCAGGACTTTACAGATCGCCAGAAGTACATCTGCAAGACTCAGGCCTCAGGAGCCCTGCAGGAGCAGCAGTCGTCTAGACCCTGTCTTCATTCTCGTCTCAGAAGCAAACAGACAAGAGCTTCTCTTTAGAAGTGCTGCTGGAGAAATGAAGTGCAATCAGTGATGGTGTTGGTTGAGATAATTAGTGGCTGTCCCAAAATGCCAACAGATAAATAATCAGTTCCTTGTGTGTTCATTCAAGCTTCCTTACAGGTGGTTTCCTGACTCGTGCTGCTTCACTAACTGTCATTTATTTGCTGTTGTGATGTTCCTGCCTCTATTTTGCTGCAAAGTAGGCAACACTGAACGAAGAAGGGTTTCTTCAAAAAAATATTTTAAAAAGTTCCCATCACAATTTACTGTATATTGTCAAATAACAGTTCAATTGAAATATGAACATGAATGTATCAAGGTCTTGCTATGTGGTTCGTCCTCCTTTTGCTTTAATATAAGCAGGACTCGATCTGCATAAAGTTTGTATAAAACCCGATGGACATGTTCTCCAGCATGATTTCAAGTGCTCCGAAGGGTATCTTGAGCTTTAAAGGAGTTCAACATTTGTGATGAATTTTCAAAAATCTCAAAAATTTGATTAGTAACCTAGAAATAGAATCATAAATATTCATATAACGTTTTTTTTTTTTTTTTAAGCAAAAAAAAAAAAGCTAATTTTCATCTCATTTTATTAAACTGATACAGTGAAGAATATTTTTTGGATATTTTAGGCTGTCATCGCTAACTTTAAGTAATAGTAAACAGTATCGCTACACACAAAATAATATAAAATATATATATTAATTATAATAATAAATTTTCTAAATATATATCTTGTTTTTAAGTTAAAATATCTTAACACCCTAAAAACAAGAAACATTGACTTGAAAGACAAAATGACATAAAATTTTAAAAGAATAGGCAAAAAAAAAAAGGCATAATTTACTCACCCTTGTTGCTACTTTCTTCTACAGGAAATAAGATGTTAAGAATGTTTTAACTCCTTTTGCCCAGGTAAAAAAAAAAATATATAATAAAAATAATTAATTCAGACAACATTAGACATTAAAGTTTTTTTTTTTTTTTTTTTTTTTTTTTTTTTTTTTTAAGGGATCTATCCCTTTAAATCTTGTTTTTAGAGAAATCATTAAAAAAAATTCATTAGGTTTATGCTTAAAAGAAAAACCTTGGCAGATACTTGCCCTTGTTTTAAACATGAACCTCATTAAAATAACATTATCATGTCATTTAATTTATTTAGTTTGAGGATGTTTATATACTTTGTTTGTATACCAATTAAGAAAATGATTCTTTTGAGGGTAGCAGAACACCTGGCATACATTAGCGTGTATTCGCTGGCTCAAGGACAGCCTATCAGAGCTGCCGGTGGAAACAACAGGGCAGTAAAGCACCCAGGGCTATCTCTTGTCTGTCTCTCTGCATCCTTGCTTAAGAACACAGAAAGCAACATGAAATAAACAAACTCACTGCTGGATCCTTCTACAGATCTCATCTACTGCTACGAAAGGTCACATCGAGCAAGTATGTAATAAAACAAAAATTTGAATGTCATTACTACGCTGCAGCTGTTCACCTTCCCACTCCTTCTCCAGGGATTTCCATGAACCTAAAACAGGGCTGAAAACTTTCAGCGAGTTCGAGTAACTTTGAAAGGCTGATTAAAGGACTCAATCTTCTGTTCCACAATTAACCTTGTCAGATCTCATTTTGATTGCGGTGATTGTGCCAGGCTTGGGTGACGGACACTAGTAAATCGCTGCCACCAGCTGGAGTGACATACGATATCCCTGGTTTTATTGCGGACACAAAAACTAAGTCCCCCACCCACACACAACAGACCCCCATGAACTCCATTGGCTGGTGCTTTAACAGAATGAAAGGAAAATGAGAAGAGTGGTGTCAAAAAAACTGAACAGCACTAATCCTCCGGGATCAGCTGGTAACAGCCGGAAAGAGTGTCTCACTCGCTTTTATCTCTCGCTCCTGTCTTTCCTACTCCAGGTAATTATTGGCACTCCTCCTGCTCCCACGATCCCTGGCGGATTGCTCCTGGTGGACGGCCAAACCACAGGCTCTGTCAGTCATCCCCCCTGCTCTACACCTCTCTCTTTCAGTTTTTGTCTCACTCCATCAAGTCTTTTATCCACCTTTAGCTCTCTCTCTCTCCCTTCCAAGACTGCACACATGTCTTCATCCCAAAACTACTCCTTATTGAAAAACAGTTTCTTGTTCCTCAACTCCACCCTCCACTCTGGGACTCCCTTTACAAATGTCATAAAAGCACCCTTACATTTCACTTTTAGGGTTTTATGTTTCAGTTTTTAATTAAATATGTTGAAACACAACCCACGATCTGCTTCTGTTGCTAATTCTGTGATTTTTCTCTGGTAGAGCATTTAATCCAGTAGTTTATCCAGACGATTATCAACTACGCAGTTTTCCCAGAACTCCATGGTTGGCCTGGCTTGGGCCCGTCATAGCCTGACACTCTTCACAGTTCAGCTCCCTCTTCATCCAGGAGGAGCGTAAACTGGTGTCTGTGTGGGTGGTTTAAACCCAAATCAAAAACATCAATCAAATCAAAAGAGGAGAACATTTAATCACAGCTATTCAGTAAAGCCACACTTAATAATTATATTAACTTAAAATGAGATAGTCTTAAAATATATTAAACTAAAGTTATTTACTAAGTTATTCTAAATTGTAATAATATTTTACCATATTTCTGTTTTTTTACTGTATTTTTGATGAAACATATGCATCCTTGGTGAACATAAGAGTCGACCCCAAACTTTGAGATTTTGAACAGCGTACGTGATGTAAATATACATAATTATCATATAAAAATAAATCTCTGAAAACAAGTCTTAATATGTAAAAATCTAGGTTCTAGTAAATGTATATTGTACACCACCACTGATTCAGAGTTATAATTTTTTTTCTCTTTGGTGTGTCTTTGATATTTTCCATGGCTGCATGGGCAGATGTCCAGAGCTTATGTAAAAGTGAGCTAAGAGTCTGAGCTCAAACCTCTCTGGCTTGCTTGCACGCTCATTCAGTGACTGTCTTTCAGGTCTGGTTAGGGTGGGAACCGCTCGGCTGACTGTCCAGAGGCCATTCAGCTCTCATCATTGCTTATTTAGCTTGAGTGCATCACTTTTTGGCAAGTGGATGTAGAAGCTTCACTTCTTCAATCCTCATACAAAAAAGGACAAGGGAACGAAAATTTTAATATTAGGTTCTAGGCTCTCTAAATTATTTTCTTCAGATAAAAAGCTCTATTCCAATTTCAATAGCTCTATCACTGCAATATGAAATTACATTTCTCGTTCTCCCTTTGTTGATTGTTTCCAAGTGCTGGCCGCCTCAGTTTGGCCTGCACCAATCAGAACGCAAACACGCCTCTGTGATTTGGCGGCTGCTCCTCACTTCTAGACACATGCGCACCCACCCACACTTAAATCTTTCATCAATAGCAAATTTCCTCTCTTTTTCTAAATTTGCATCCTTTTTTCCACTTTCCAGCACTCTCCAGTTTTCTTCTCTATCGTTGACCTCACATTTTTTCTGGCTTCCTTCTATTTTGTCTTCTTCTCTGTGGACTACAGGCAATGTGAGTAATTCTGGACTGATGTCTGTCTCTTACTTTGCTCAGGGAGGTGCAGGAACTCTTACAGCAGTTTGGCTGTAGAGGTCGTTTCCTGCCCTTGTTGAACAGAAAACCAAACATCTGCCGTTGCAAAAACGAATTCTAATCTCCCAAAACCTGTAAAAACAAAAACATCTCTTTTAAAGATACATTATGAATGACATTAGACCTCTCATTCGTAGTCATACTGTCCAAAATCAGTGTGTTCCCGATTGAAAGAAATATCCCAATACGATATCTTTAATATCTTGTTTCTGCTAGACAGCATTGAGATGGAAAGAAGCAAAACATTTCCTGCTTCTCAGAAAATACCACATTGACATTTTGAAGTTAAGGACTTTAATAAATTTCATTATGAATTTGTCAGGTCTTTGAGCTTCCCATGGAAAATGTTGCAGTAGCACAATAAATAAATTATAATAACTAACTAAATGCATGCACATGAGATGCATGTCCAAAGTATGGGAGCACTTTAAAGAACAATTGACTGTTATATTTTTTTAAATTCAAGCATCAGTGACTACTTATATACCTCAGTGTGTAAAATGAAATATCAAATTATTCAATTCACCAAAGAAATAAATGATAGATTATCGTAATTGTTATCGTTGCAGGCCTAGTGAAATGTGTGTATGTGAAGGTTGCATACCCCAGGTTGGTTGGTGTGTGACAGAAGCCAGTGTGTTCCCTGACGGTGGGCTTGGCTGGATGGACCGGGCTGTGCCCTCACATGTGGGGTCACCAGCACCATGAGCAGAAAACAGAATCCTTCTCATGTGAACACCCACTTTTCCTGGTCTTCTGCCAGGAAAGAACAGAGTTGTGTGTTTGGGATTCGGTGGGAAAAGTGTCCCTCGGAATGTGACTTTGTGAGGGGCGTGGGGAGGGCTGGCAAGAAGGCCCTGTATGTCTCAGCTCCTGAGGCTAAGGGATAATCTGTGGGGTCAGGGGTCAGGCTGCACTCTCTCCAACGCATACCCACTCTCTCAAACATACACAACCCACTGCTGACACAACACATACTGTACCTCCAGACTGAGTCCTAAGGACACAGAGAGGCACTCAGCTCTCCCTTCACAAATGCCCCATACAAGACACTTCACAGTATGGACAACAGATCTTTTCTGGCTCAGTATCACACCTCTGAATGATAATTCTCTCTGATGAGACTCACCCATCCGTTTAATGACTGCAACAAGAGTATTACCTGATGAGTAATCTGCAACAAGTCTAAAAGGGGGAAAAAAATACATTGCCATGTTTGTTTCGTTTTAATAAAGGATGACCAGAACAGTCCAGTAGACTAAATGTATCTGGTACTATATCACTAAAACTGTTGTTATTGAGAGACTTTCATTCAGGTTCATTCAAATGTTTTAACATTCAACATATTCTAATCTTGCATTAACTTTTTTTCTGAAAGTTTAGAAGAGTGTATTGATTTTCCTTTTTTTTTCAATAAGAATGAATAGGGACTGGAGCCTCAGAAATGCTGCAAACACTACATAAAATATATCTGGTAACACTTAACATAAGGGAACATATTCACTATTAAAGAGGAATTGGGTGTTTTTCCACAATAAACTCCTAATTTGCTGCTTATTGTTAGTATGAAAGAAAACTGTTTGTAGTTGTCAAGTTTAGGTATCCGGTCAGTTTATATAGGGATTTAGAATATGGTCATAATATGTGCTTAATAAATACTAATAAACAGCCAATATGCAAGCACTATGCATGCTTATAAGTTAATAGTGAATATGTGTTCTCTAATCTAAAGTGTTACCTTTACTGATTTCTTCATAAAAACATTACTCAACAAACTTAAAAGACACAGCTATTAAACTCAAATGAATTGGATTATTGCACACAGACTCATATAACCTGTTCTGATAAGAACACTACATGTTCTCCCGGCTCTCCCTAGTCCAGTGTTTCTCTATTCTTCTCCTGGACTACATTAGTACATTTTCAGTTTTTCTTATATCTAACAAACCAGATTAGGCTCATTAGCTCAGTGTGCTCCATGATATTTAGCATTAGATTCGTGTGGCAGTGCAGTGCAAACGCTGTCTGTTGCATGATGATGAAACAGGTGTAGATGGTGAATGCAATGTGGTGGCACCTCCTAAGATGGAGCAACTTTGCGCTTTTAGAGAGGTGACACACAACCTGTCAAACACAGGCAGGTTTTATCTTGTTTTTGTTTTGTTTTGTCTTTTTGTTTTGAAGCATGAAATCTCTGGTTCCTCTGAATCGTAACAGTGCGAAGAAAAAAAGGGAGCAGAACAATCTTCAGATTGTCTCCTTTTGTATTGCAGAACAGAACAGAAGTCATGTACGGAAACAACATGAGGGCGAGTAAATGATGACAGAATTTTCATTTATGGCAGAACCGTTCCTTGAAATGATAAATCATAGCATGATGAACTGCCTCGAGGAGAGTGACAAAACAAAAAACTCAGGCATTGCATGTTCTGGCAAGGCCTGTGAAGCAAAAGCATAATGTCAGAATTTGTGACATTAAACCAATACTTCACGTCAGCTTCCCTTTAACCACAGAAAGACAAATATGCTTGTGTTTAAAAGGCTGCATATTTTTGCTGTTTCTCAGAATATTGTTTAGGAAATATAAGAGCACTTCATCTTTTTTACTATCCCCCCTTTCCCGCGCCCCTTTTTTCCCCCCCTTTTCTCTCTCTGCAACACACAAGTCCACACAGGAAAATAACAAACGTGAAATGGATGGGAAAGGCTCCCATGTGTGAGCTGAGATGCAGAGGCACAGCGGTGAACTCGTTCCCAGGCTCTGGGAGGAGCGGAGAGGGCAAGCCATCGCTTGACTGTCTTAAACAGGGAACCAGAAAAACTGGCTGGGCCTCACCGTTATCCGTCATCTGTCCTCCATCACTTTACCGCCACCTTTAATCACAACATGCGAGCACATAACACGTACAAGTCCGTGCACACACCTAGCTGCTAACCCACACTCATTACTCCATCCCGACATTTCGAGATGTTTGGAGAGCATGGCGACAGCGAAACCTGAAAGTTAGCACACATAAACACACACACAAGGGCTAAGTCTCAGTTGTGAAACAGTCAAATCAGCTTGCTCAATAATATTTCTGAGCAGTGTGCTCATCCATGGGCCATTGGTGTAGCAGTTTATGCTTTGACATGCTCTGGCACAGTTGAGTAATCTCCGAGAGAGGTAGACTCTCCCAGGGTTGTGGGCTATGGATGAAGCCAAAAAAAAGTGCACTAGATTACACACACACACACACACACACATCAACAAGTGTGAGAATAGCATATAAATCATATATCACACATCGACCGCGATGCAACCACTTGCTACATTCACAAAACCTACGCACTCACATGAAACTATTAGATACGAGTTTGTAATTACTATCGACCGCACGGCTTCCTCCGCTTCTCAGTGACTCACGGTCACAACTTTAAAACAACCTCCCGCACAAACACCCAGCCAACCGTCCTCAGCTTTAAAACAGTCATAAAAGACTGTCCTCCCTCTGCAGCGGTCTGTTCCTCTCAAACAAATGAACCACGGCTGACTGACAGATCGCACTACGTGCCAGCACTTCTAGACTTCCAAACGTCCCGTAAGCCAAGAACACTGGATTAGCCCAACTGGCAAAGAACAGTCAAACAAGCCTGTGGTACTGATGCTGTTCTGGGGCCTTTTTTCACACTGTATAGGGATCCAACTTGGCAGTGGCGCACAAGAGAAGTAATTAAAACAGCATGCTAACAGTGCTGAGGCCCATGATGTAAAGATTTCATCAGTGAGGAATGGCCCACAACGCTGTCTGAAAGAGGACCTGGGCCTGTTAGGATAGAGGGAGTCTTGACATTTTACTTTGAATCATTGTGAAATAGGAGGCACTTTCCACAAACAGAGTGAAATAAACTTTTTAAAATGTCAAGAGGTCAATTTATGATTCTAATATATGATATAATGTTACAAAAGATTTCTATTTCAAATAAATGTTGTTCTTTCTATTCACCGAGGAATCATCAAGGAATCAAAGGAAAATTAATGTACCACAGTTTCCACAAAAATAAGAAGCAGCACAGATGTTTTCAACATTGATAATAAGAGCAGAAAATCAGCATGTTAGAATTAATTCTATAATATTCTGATATATGATATTTTCTTTTAAACTGTAATAATATTTCACAGTATTAATGCTATTAATGTATATTTGTATATCAAACAAATGAAGCCTTATTGAGCATAAGAAACTTCTTTCAAAATCAGGGTTAGTGATTTAGGCAACCCTCTTCACAAACTTTGGTACTTGTCTAAATACATTTTAAAACCCTGATATTTGCACTATGAAATAAACATTAAAATAAAAAACATTTAAAACACACACACAACACCAGAACAGGTAACAGGGTTTTATTTATTGCAACTTTAGCCTAGATTAGGCGGTTCACTCATTTAGTTTGGGATCAAGTTACTTATAAACTTTAATATTTGATTATTTAGTTGTATTCCTGCTACGTTTTATAAAGTTCTAACCTGAAGTTCGGGAGGAGCTTTTTCACCTATCCCTGTTATATACAACAAATGTACATTTAAGCTACTGCTTTCCTCATTCCAGTGACAACACAAGTCCAATATGCCTCCACCATCTCCATCTCCACCTTAATTTTTAATCACTATTTATTAAAGGGATAGTTTACCTAAAATGAGTATTCTGTCATCAATTACTCACCCTCATGTATGTCGTTTAATTGTATGGATCAGTTACTTTCATCACTAAAGGATTACATGGACATGCAATTTCATGAATTTGTTTTAGAAGTAAAGTCATGATGGGACATAGGTTTTGGGGCGTAGCTAAACATGAATGTATTTGTTATTTTAAATTAGTTCATTAAAAATGGTTTGACAAAGATTTGTATTGGTCAAAATGACCATTTAAGGCTATGTTAAATAAGGGTCTACTAAATCTATTAAAGTTCTACTAAATCTATTAAAGTTATCGCAACAAAAACACGGGGTTGTGCCTCTAACGCTCTAAAAACAAACCATAATGGGTCACCAAAGTGAAGCGTGTTCATGGAAACCGCCGGAAGCTGTGAAGAGAGCGCGAGACGCACGTTCGTTACAGAAGCACCCAATCATCTTGTTTGCTTTGTGTCTTGGGAGACACACGGTAGCTTATAAACAAGTATGTTTTGTAATCAGTTCCAATCTGGGTTGACAAACACAAATCAGGTTGAGTGAGTTTTCCAATGATTGGGAGTGTGCTTCAGACACAGGTCGATAATACCAAAGGGTTCCTGAAAGGTGCAAACCTTCAACATGGCGCGTGTCAACCTGGGTGTGTGACAGGCTGTGTGTCGCCTCTCTAATGTGTCAATACACCGCAAAGTTGCTCCATCTTAGGAGGTGTCACCACATTGCATTCACCATCTACACCTGTTTCATCATCATGCAATGCACAGTGTTTGCACTGCACTGCCACACGAATCTAATGCTAAATATCATGGAGCACATTGAGCTAATGAGTCTAATCTGGGTTTTTTAGCTACAGGAAAAATTGAAAATGTAGTGGAGTTGGTTGTAGTGGCTCTAGCTGGGTGTGGTGACACTAAAGGAGGTGGTCTGGTGGCAGGACCTTGTATGGTGAAACAATTCAGATTTTCTAAGTTCATTCCTCAAACCTTACACAAAGCTATTTTAAGAGCTATGAAGTCTCCCACGCACACACAACAATTTCGGGGTTAGCTCATTTATTTATCTTGAGATTTGTAAGGTCTAATGAAACCCTGAGAAGGACACTCTAAGTTGTTCTTGGCTGATGGGACGAAAAGGGAGGATGCGATTCAAATTTGCGAGACCAAGACGTCCATCGGCTCAAACATGGAGAGAAAGAGGCTCCAGATAGAGCCCGCTGCCGCACCCTCGCACCCCACTCCCTCAAGGTGTGTTCGAATCTGACAATTACTCACACAAGCTCCGTGCCTACACAAGGAGAACGACATGTTGCAGCTTGTTGGTCGAAATATGATAAACAACGTCAATCATTTTAGGAGAAAAGATGGGAAGCTTATCAGGCCAGCGTGGGAGAAAACCTGCGAAAAAGAAAAACTAGACAGACAGAGGGACAAATTAAATGCTCTGGTAAAGTGATTTCCACTTTATCCAGTTCCACTCAATAAATATTCCCAAGTGCACCATGTGCAGTTTTCTGAGGTATTTTCTGATAAAGTATTTTAAATACTAGAGTTCACTTTAACCATATTTCAAAGACAACCGAAGTAATTATGTAATTACAAATAAAGATGTACTTAAGTCCTACTTAAGTGGGTCGGATTAGCACTCTAAAGTTCAACTAACTGCATTTAAGCTAAATTTAAGCTAAAAAGCATTTTCATTTAATTGCAATTAACATGCAATTAAGTGTCCAAAAAGTTCTTTTTTTATGTATATTATTTCTGTAACAACTACACTTCTTAAAAGTATTCAAGTTTTCTAAAAGTTTTGGAATAAGATGGAATCTTTCTAATTTTCCTTTACTCACAAAAGTTCTGTACAAATGTCTGAACGGATTACATTTTACAGGATTCTTTATTTTTATATATTGAGTGTCTGTTCACACTTTGTCCATGCAGAATGTGGTCTGACCATTCAGTTCCTGCAATTTCGGCACATTGTTCTGTGACAGTTATCACTTTGAGAAGTTGAATATACAACCGCCTTGATTTGCTTGTTTTACAGATATCAGTACACAAATCACAAAGATACAAAACATCCAGGAAACCAGAACACTTATAAGCTGACATTTCCAGTATTCTGAAATGAACAGTGAACATGACTCACCCCTTAATAATAAAAACCTCTCACGTCAAAGTATTGGTTCATCAGAAAATACACTGGAAGTGTTTTTATAAAGCTCAGATTACAATTGAGGAGATGAAATATACTTTCCTTACTACACAACTGAATGAACAAATTACAAAAAACAAATCAGACAACCATTTTACAGTTCTTAAAAAAATTATAATATTGGTCCTAACTCATTCATTACCTATATTAATTTTTTTTTATTATAAAACTTAAATCACATTTGTTAATTTTCATAAAATACAATTCATCACAAGAAACCCCAATGTTTCTTTAACTGTGTTGTAATTAGAACTACCAGTCAGTAACAGCATTGACTTCAGTGTGTTAAATGTGTTACATTTCAAAGTTCATTTTGAGTCCAACATAACAAATGTAAATTACCTGCAGTTCAGTAATGAGACAAATAAGTTCAGTAATCACTCTGATTCAGAAGGGTTTATGACTCACTAAAACACCTCAAGGGTCATTCGTTCGGGAATCGGACTAAACTGGTTATGCTGTATATTTTCTTATTCACTAAAAAGGACCTAGCTCAAAAGAGTCATTTTGTGTCCAATTCTTGGTTCCCAACCCTAATTATCATCTACAGTTCTATAGCTTTCAATATGCTTTCCTCAACTTACAAAAACTCTACAAACAAAAACATGTTATTCTTCAGGCTGTGTTCTGCAGGTCATAACTAGAGTAATGACAGAGAATAAAAAAACAGTAGTGGTGTCATTCAGTTTCACCTGTCTGTTGATATTACTTCAATAAAAATTCTTAACAGATGTTGACCTCATGACTTAAAGTTGGCTAATGCGGGTTCTCAGTATACAGGTGAGCAGATAACAGTCACAACTTTATGCTATTAAACATCTTACCCCTATCACCCTGAATGGGCCTCCATGACTTGTGCAAATGTGGGATTACAATTGAGGCAGGTTGCTGCGCTTTCCAAGAGCTGGGCTGAGACTGACAATCTGTTATAAGTGTCTCACAGAGATCAGGTTCCAAGAGCCGCCTGGATAGCTCAGATGAGAGGCAGACATGATGGAACACATTTACTATTTGTAGTCTATTAGCCACCAAACCAGAACAAGCCACACTTTTGAACACAAACCTTTGAACTGTAATCATCATTTGTATCACTCAGCCAATCAGTCAAATGTCACACAAGCAAGGCACACAAGCATCTGTTCAACTATTTCAGATTGATGTGTGTGTGTGATACGCTTTTATTAATATAAAAGATGGGTTTTTCAAATCTATCGGGATTGATTTGAGGATGCCATAAATGTCATTTCAATTCCTGAATTGGAATTGCGGTAGCAAGCAGGATGCAGATTTTTAATTGGAATTTGAATGTAAGGAAACAGAAATGTAAAAATGTATTGAAAACCAGTTTTTAACCAGAAAAGCATTTTTTTTTATTGACAGACAGACCAATAGCTTTCTGTGGGCTTTTCCAATTTTCAATTCTACAGTTCTTCCTTTCGGACAGCCCGGATAAAAAGTTAATAATGCAATTCCTAATGTAAATTCTTTAATTAAATTAATATTTCATCTGAAATCACTTTCATTAATCAACATTGTTTTATTTCAAATTGCAAAAAAAAAAAACTTTAGCGTCTACCTCCTAGGTAATGAGTGTGGGAAGTTGAGATTCCCTTGACAGCCTCCTGTGCTGCTCCATATTGCTGCTGGCGTTCTCACCACTGCCTAATGTTCCACAGGAAGTGATCTCAGTAAACAGGCTCACTTAATCCTTCTGTGCGGTCCTGTGGGAGGCTGCCTCTGACCCCTGCATTGACATGGGCCACAATTCTCCTTCACTGGAAAACTCACTTTTAGCTGTCACAATTGTTTGTTTTTGCTTGGAAAATCTCCGACACTAGTCCTATTTCGGGCCTTCTAATTGATATTTTACTGTTATTAGAGGTGCAGTTACAAATACATGATTTCTCACACTCTGAGGGGCCTTAAATAGGCCTACGAGAGTACCGGTTCCCAGTGTTTAGAGCCCCATCAGCCTCATAAACGAGAAAGGGGGGTAAAGTAACTTCTGGTTGCAATTTGAAGATGCTTTTTTTAGCCATCCTTAAATGTGGGAAGTCAAAGTCATCAAGCTGGGGGCGTCTGTGGGAAGCAGAGAAGATTTGAAAGGAGGAAAAAAATTCCATCTGAGGGTTTTCCCGCTTAGAGAGAGAAAGTCAGGGAACATGGATTTGAATAAAGATACTTGGCACTAGATTGATGCAGCATGTCAGTTTAATGAAACAAGCTCATGAACTAAACTGCAGGAAACGGAACCGGCAATTCATACCGCACACAGCAAATCTGAAATGTGGGAATGGGAAACCACATGATATGGAAACTAGAAAAGATAGTCCTGGAGCACAACCAAAGTCTACAGTTTAAAGAAGGGATAATATGTACACCTTCTCTGTACATATGGAATATGAGTAGGACTAGTGGATGAATTTGTACCGCACTCCTCTGTATTTCTCATAGCTCTTGCGTGCCGAACAGACGTCATGCTGCAGAACAGCTGCCCAGAACTGATTAAATAATGCATGCCAGCATGCTGCCCATGAGCACTGTTTTGCATTCAGTTATTGTACTTGGACAAGAATGTTTGAAAAACCCATTGCCTTGTGCTCTCCACCAAAGAATTGATTTGTTTTGAGAATATCTCACACAGTTGGCAGCAATTTTTTTTTTTTTTTTTTGCTGTGTTGCCCATGGAAGCAGTTAGGGGTGCGGTGCCTTGCTCAAGGGTCTCACCTCATGGTATTGAAGAGAGCTCTGGTTATTGACTCCCCCCACCGACAATCCCTGCAGATACCAAGACTCAAACTCGTGACCTTTGTGACCGACTCTCTAACAATTAGGCCACGACTGTGCATTTGAGTATTTGAAATGTCTACATGAGAAGTTGAGTCACTACGCAAGAGTTTGTACTAGGGAAACTTAAAAACTACCGGTGCTGTAATATGCAGAATGAGACATGTCCTAAAAGGCACATTTGAAATGTGATCTACCATCTGCTCAAGGCCTGATTCTGTTCATGATTTGCTCACGTTGTGGTAAATTGTTGTGGGTCAATGTTAAATGTGTATATCTTATCTAATCTTAAATAAGACCTCTTCAAAAACACAATTCCCCCCTGCCAATCAAACATAGTGGGTAGAACTTAAAAGCACAATGTTAACATAAAAGACAAATGGCGCACTGTAGCTGATATCGGATAGCCATACAAAACATCTAGAAGAGCGGAAACGCACACCAACAGAAGACCTCACTGAGAGGCACGGCCGAGAGTTTGAACGATTTCAGGGAGGCTTTCAGTTGTAAGTGATCCAAGCAATTCAGGCCAAGTTCATTTTCACGCATGTTCCGGTCAGTAACAGGTGGAGGGAGTGTAGCTGCAGCTTTGCACTTTACACATGCTCTTTGTTCCTCTCCAGCCTGGGATCGGCATCCCTGAAAGATCTTCTGGCACTCACATGGTCTTTGTAAGTGAAATAAGATTGCTACACAACACTGTTGTGAAAACTTAAATGTAATGTATTGTGTATGTGATGTTCATTCTCACATTTAGATCCCCCTCTACAAACGCACACACTTACTCTCAGTCAGGTTAAATGGAGCAAGCAATGGCTCCTTGCTTGAGTGCTTTCACAGTAGGTCCGCAGAGAGATTGCAGTGCACAGGCCTCAGTCAGGACCGGTCACACTGGCTTTCTGCAACACTGTGGGAAAGTACTGCTCTATCTTTCACTGCTTATTTGAACCAATCTTTTTATAAATGGACTTTCACAGTCCATACAAGCCTGCACCCCTCAAGTCAAATCAGGCCTTATTACATCCCTATCTCAAGAGGCTAGAGTGAAGGGGGAAGAGGTGCCAAAGGGCATGCATTTTTTCCATTCACTACACATGAAAAAAAAAATTCTGGCATGCCTTAGAGTTGACTTTTAACCTTGCTGTAGAGGTTTACGAAAGCTATTAATGAGAAAGGCTGTATGACATTTTTTATTATTATTTTTTTTTGTAGCAGACATATCTTTACGGCTGTGCATGTTTTTTCAGATATTTGTCTGGGGCTGTTAAAGCAGCCCAAGTTGTTGTCAGTCATAACAAAACATTTAAATGACTGACACTTCTCTTAGAAGGCTGTGCCAGGGAAAAAATCCTCCACAGTGTCATAAACCTCTGAGATTTGTACGTCACAGGCCAGACACAAAATATCTTGGGTTCAGTCCACAATTAAATAACTGCTGAGCTCTGAACTCTCCAATTACACACAGCACTATCAGAACTTCTCTATCAGAAGGTTCATTGTTATGTCTGGTGTGAGATCACAGGGCTGTTTTGTGTACATGCTGCTTGTGTTTCAAGCTGGTTACTGGTATACACCCAATCTAAAGATCCAATAGGTACTTGATACCATAGCTCTAACCCTTGATCTGTATCTGAGAGGATGTACGCTGGCTACACTATTTAACTTGGATTTAGTTGACATACCAAGATTTTTGGGTTTAACCCAGGCTCGGACCCAAATGTGCAAAGGTTTTTTTTTTTTTCGTTTTTTTTCCGGATATCTTTCAGCCAAAGATTGTATAATTTGTGATTGTCCCATACTCAGAATCACACACAGAAGTACCCAGCCATTTATGGTGCAGCACCTGGGAAGCAGTTTGGGGTTCGGTGCCTCAGTCGTGGTATTCCCAGCCCGAGACTCAAACCCACAACCTTAGGGTTAAGAGTCAAACTCTCTAACCACTAGGCCAAGAAAGACTGCAATGCAATGTTAGCAGACAGCCATTCTGGCTGAAATTTACCCTCATATGCTCGTGAAAATCAGCGCAACACTAGATCCAGGCCTGCTTTTAATACATGATGCCAATCTACTTCTAAAAAAAATACAAAACACACCACAGTCCCTTAAATCAAGCTCTGCTGGAGGAAAATGACTCAGACGATCGTCATCTCATTCGCACCCACTCCACAGGAAACAACATCACCCAGTCTTTCATTCCTCTTCCCCTGTCCGTCTCCAGGAATATAATCTGATTGTTTTATCACAGTGGTTAGCATCCAATACTTCCCTCGCCATCTTGAAACGATCACATGGAATGAAATGCAGGTTCTGAAAAAGAAAAGAGGCTTTACAATAGATTCTGGTCTTTGTCTCTGTGTTTTTGTGTTTTCTTGGAATCTCTCGCTCAGACATACCAGCAGCTGTCACGGGCGCAGTCTCATTGGTTTGGCTAGGAGCTGCATTACGCTATTAATGACTGATTAGTGTCAAATATCTGGCCTGCGCTGCCTGCTCCCAACTGTGGGAAATAGGCATGCGGAGTGCGTCTGATCCCAAACTCAGTTTAGAGTTTCCTCAAACTAGCCCCACAAATTAGGAGGAACAGAGAGAATCAGGAGAACTAAGCTTAGATTGAAATAATAACTCAACAAAATGGCATTTGAAGGTGATAATCACAGTCCCCTTGACAACTGGAAGCATTCCAACCCCTTCTGCCAAGTAGGAGAGAACAAAAACTAAAAGAAAATCTCCACTTTTAAAAATCCTGTTCTCAGAAAGCCATTCCAGCTTGGTGTGAAGAAGTTCGTTGCAACCACATGGGGACAGGTGCAGAATCAGAGATATTCAGTGTCTGCTCTGATCTAGTTTTAAACGGGTACTGTTAAAAACTGGGACTAAAGGAAGCATGTATTTAGCTTATAGTGTGAGCAAAAAAATATTTTTGCACTTACACCCGAGCCAGCTGGTCTGATATACCAAGAGTTTGAGCCAAACCGTAGCTCATATGAGATGGGCAACAAGTGAAACAGCCCTTGTAAAATTCCTTCCAATATTCTTTGCATTCAGAAATGGAGATAAAATACAAAAATGTTTGAGGACATGTAATTGTAGCTATAAATCAAATTTTGCTTAAGGAGCTTAGAAGTGAAAATGTCTTCATGGAACTGAACGTTTCTCAACAGAGAATTTATCATCGCATTTTACAACCAGTTCCAACTGGAGAGGAATGCTTGGACATCCTTGATTTGTTTTATGGACCGGTTAAAACCAGGTTTAAGAAACAATGTGAAGTAACTGCGCCAGAAATAGATAGGTACCATGTGCTTTGGTTGGACACAATATTCATAACGGGTGCATGCTGGTAACATTGTCTTGTGCAATGTTTCAATACAAAGAATGTACACACACAAATACACCTATTTGCTTTGCTGTGTAAATTGGGTCATTCCATAGAGATTATAAGTACTATAACTTCTGCATATTCTCAATGGGAAAAAAAAAAATTTCTTTATTTTTATGCTGTTTTACGAACGAGGATGTCCTCAGATATCTCCCAAAGGTGGTTTTGTCAGGTTTAGCACACTTCTTGGTATGAATTTGACCCCAAAATATAGTCAAGTAGTTACACACACACATAAAGTAGTCTATACAGTTAAAGAAGACTCTCTTCTCTCTTTTCCTCGTCTGTGAAAGCTGCTATCCAACAGCTAAGAGGAATGGATTCAGAAGAGACTGCGAGATGGCTGTGCTGTCTGTGCTGAAACAAAAGGAGGATTTGGCAGAGGGTTGTGCCTGCATCAAAAAGACCTGTTTATTGGACCTCTCCCCTTTCGTCAAAAAAGCTTGCAGCAGAGCCTAAGAGCTGTAGATCCAAAATACTGCTGAGAAGAAGAACGGAGACCACACAGCGTGCACCACAGAACTCTGCCCACAGTTCTGTTTACAGTTAAATGCCACATTAGAGCAATTTCTACTTTTTAGTCCAACCCATGCTGTTTCAGTCTTTTCGGTCCCTTCCTCAGATCAGGCTTTTTTCTGAATGAGTGCTCGATGTTTACCACAGAGTAACGCGCACACCGTGAGAAAAACTCACACGTTTCTCATGCTGGGTGCACATGGTGCAAAAGTTCAGGGATAGTACAAGACTTCTTTCACTATAGGTCAAAAATGTCCCTGGATCACTTAGTGTGATGGTTGATATGTGAGAAAGAGAGCACAAAAGAATGACATAGCTCAGCTACAAATGTTGATAATAGAATGCTCAAATATTACAGCTGGGTATTGATTCAAATTCCTTGTTTACTTTGATTCCAATTCATAGGTTCTTGATCGAAATCAGATTTAAATATGATTGGATTTAATTTAATTTGGGTGTGTTTTAGTTATAATGACCATTTCTCCTACATTTGAAGTAGACACTCTCTTAACTGATGCTATAAACTATATAAAGAATCTTCTTAATTGGTACATTACAAAATTTAATCAGAAACCAGTTTTAAACTATGCGGTTCGATTGCTATTTAACACATATAATAATCAAAAGCTAAAAATCAATCTGTGTAAACCAGCTTGAAACCTTAAATTACAGTTCTTGTGTATAACTGTTGTTAGTATAACAATGTTTTGCAATATCAAATTATATATCCAAACTCTTAGTTAATGTGAAAAAGAATAAAAAAAAAAAAGTAATAACAAAAAAAGTAATGAATTAAAATCTACCCTGTGAAATACAGTGCATCGGGCAGAGATCAACAAAAGTTCTTTAAAACATCTGTTAATCAAGACCAAAGTCTTAAGATGTATATCACAGCCTGATTTACCTGGCTTTACACTTATGAGTACTTCACCCTTTTCCAACTTCGCGCTACAGCAAGACTGAAATATTCTTAGAAGTGATATATGCACAGTCCACGCTGTCAGCTACCAAATGAGAGGAACTGAGATTGAGTTGAATTCCCAAAGGCAGCACTCTGTGTGCACTTCATGCTGTGGGCCACTAAAAAGGGCTTGAGCTATTTTGAAGTAATTTCTCTCCTTGCAGTAACAAATTTTACGACATAACATCGGTAGGAGTATGCTGAAACAAGAGACAGGTAGTGTGAGAAAAAGCATGGCCAAGTCATAATGGGAAGGTGCTGATAGGATCAGGTAGAGACAATTTATTCTTTCTCACAATACAAGCATAAACTCCTATCAGGCAGTTGCCAGCAACCACAGCCGTATTGGAAAATATAGGGGTTTCGCAAGAGATTACAAATCCAACCGTTCAGTCATTTTAATATCTTGCCTACTATAGATGGACCTCTGAGACGTATTTTTAAATCACAGCCCTTCTATGTGCCGTGTGTACATCAGCTACACAGAAAACTCTCCCACATCCTCTCATCACTACTCTCGATTCCCACGCTAAACCCACAGACCTGATGGGAACATTTAGATCAAGTCCCTGTTCTAGTTCCCAAAGGCTTTCGGTGTACTGTATACAAAGAGAGCACACGGAGAGAGCAAGAAAAAAAAGAGAAAGCGTTCTCATAGTGACCTTGCTGAGAGTCATGTAATGTTGAAATTACAACATGGGAGGAAGTTCTCACACCAAAACAGTTTTCATCCAAGCTTGACCAAGGTCGAACCATGAGCTTATCTCTCTTCCATTGATCCCAACCATGGAAAGGAGCTTTCCCACACTAACACCCCCCTCCTGAATGCAAATAAACACAGAGGCCCACATCTGCTCCATGCACTCTTTCAACTCCATCCCGCTACTAATTTTTCAAAACCAAAGCGCAGTGGCAAACAGCATCCAAACAAAGTCTGCATAACAGAAAAACATTGGAAGTTAAATACAGAGATTTGGTGCTGGCAGTTAGCCCATGACAAGACTGGGAGGAGGATTAGCTCCATTTGGGATTTTGAGTCATGGAACAGAAGATGCATTGTTGCAGCATGTTGAAGGTGCCAGGTTGTTGTTACTCAAGTCTCGAAACTCATACATGTCTACACAACCCATGTGTTTTTGTCATCAGATGTTTAAAGAAGCTCTTGACATAAGTGCTGTGCCCCTTAGAAAAGCTGTTAGCACTGTAAACAAACCGGCGCATGAATAGGACAACCCATCAGAGATTGAAGCAGGAGCCCCGAATAAGGAGATGGAAGATTAAATAAAAACAAGGAGGTCAATGTAACTACTTTAAGTTCTGTATAAATAGTGCGCTTCAAGAGTTTTAGAATATTCCAAATATGAATGAACTCTCCAGCACCCTCAATTACCACAAAAACAGCTGGAACTTTATTCAAAATATATTCTTTTGTGTTCCACAGCAGAACGTCAGTCTAACGGTTTTGACAGATGACAGACATTTTTTGGGCGGGCTATCCATAAAAGTCACAAAAACAGAAAAATAATAGAAAAATATAAATCACTAACCACCATGTACAACAGATCAAAACAACACTACCATTCAACTTTTTAGATCTTGTTATACTACAGGGCAAATTCATGTCTTAACCTGTAGCTAATCTTTACTTCTCCAGTCTTCTCTAGTCATTAAAACTAAAATCATCCAGTAAATACATTACCTGCTTAACCAACTAAAATAAAAATAATTGTAATAGCTGAATATTTTTAATCACTACCAACTATTCTATTTCAAAGCAAATTTCTGGATCAAACTAAAATCTTTAAATCATTTCTTACATAAAATCCCTACATTTATTTGTTCTTGATTTCAAAGAAGGCCAAAGTCACACTGCATACTTGTGGCAGAGCAGTGTGAGGTTGGTGTTCAAAGCCCACCACAGATGCAGAGTGCTTCCACGACGACCTTCTCCTGCTCTCCAGCTTTGTTTAAACTGGAAGTGTTACTGTTGGGAAAAAACTCGGCAATGATCACCCATTAAGAAGGATTATCCACAGGAAAAAGGGTTTTAAAGTCAACATCAAATGGTGTTTGTAACCAATTTGAAGTCATATTTCCAAGGAAAACATGACATTTATTCTATTCATCATCCAAGATTGAAGAGTGTGAAAAGTGATTTCTATATCATAAGCATTCGATGGTTAGGGTTAGGGTTAGGGTTAGGGTTAGGGTTAGGCGGTCGGTGGGGAGAGGTTGGAAAAATAGAAAAGGCATATCTGCAATTTCCATGTATATGGTACAAAATATTGCCTGGGGGAAAAAAATCATCACACTGCAACATCACAGTGAAAATTTACATTTAATTAAAAATTACAAAGAATAATTGTCTTTCTTTATTAACGGGCACAGATCACAATCAAAATGTACTGCATTAAGAAGGCAACTCAGAAAACAAGACCCTCAATGTCCTACAACTACTGAACCTGCAACTACAAAGCTACACAATGGGGGAAAAGTACCAAATATGTGAAAGGATACAGATGACCCCTTATCTTTGATTAGCAGTTCCCCACCACCACATCCCTTTTGGGCCCTGAGTCCCACTGGTACAGCTTATTTTCCTGACTGTGCCCCAGGGTTGATCTTATTGTTGGGATATGGGATTTACTACTTCTTCCTCTGTTTGTCCAACAGCAATAAGGAAGGAGCTGAATTGATACAGGCTGTTGAAATAGTACCACAAGAAAACAGGTCTTGGTCCTATTTTCGGAAAATTTCACAATGCATGCAATCTTAAACTATAACACCCTGAAAGCATCACGTTCAAAAAAACACTTTTGTGGTTTTCAGAAAAAAAAGACAGGAAAACAAAACTGAACTGTCTCTAGAGTTGCGTCAACATGACCTGTAGAGGGCATGTGAGAGGACGAGTGAGAGAGCAGACAGGGTAGACACAAAACAAATCAATCACTATTCACCTGACCTGGAACACAGTTTGATTCTGACTACTTAGGGCCCCGCAGAAGACTTAATGGTGTAATTAACGGTTTTCACAGAACTGAAACCAGACCACATCTGAAATCCTCAAGGGTATGTGTGTCTCAACAAGCCCACCAGTGTGAGAAACTACACACACATGGTTACTAACAATCATACAGGGATCGCCATCACTGTGTTTCACTGAGGTTGTGCAATGTAAGGCGAACAAAATGTTTTTATTTCATGATGACATTTTTAAGACTTTAATAGCTGCCGTTTATAGCTGCAAGCATAGAGCTGGTAGGTGTGCTATACTGGGAGCAAACTGAGCAATTCAGAAAAACTTCCTGCAAATTTCACTTAGGACACTTTGCCAAAGAGAGAAGCTTGATCTGAAAAGAAAGCAAGCATTCTATTCCAAATAGGAGATTTTTCCTCCTCATAGTGGCCATCTGTTTATACTAGTTATTTATTATATCCCTCGATAACTTTACAGTCATCCTGTAATCTCTGCTGTGCTTAACCTGGTTCAGGTGTTGTGTACTTGAGATGAGCTACCAGCGATTAGAAAGCGTGCTGGGGAGTTAGGGCTTTTCTGTAGGGAATTAAGCAGGGCTTGGATGGCTGAGGTCTTGCAGAGCCCGACAGCTGCTCCCAAATTAGAGACCAGGAGACGACACGACAGAGCCCTGGAATGCCAGGATCGCCCCATTGCTCTCCCACTTCAGAGCTCTGGCAAATCACACACAGAACTGTGGATGAAAGAGATTCCCTTCAGTGGGTAATATTCCCTCTCATGATGCAGCCAGACTGAATGCAGCCACTCTTATAATGTAAGAAATACAAGCATGTATACGATATAAATGGATAGTTCACACAAAACAAATTCTGTCATATTTATGAGTCCTCAGGTCATTCCAAACCTGCACGACCTTTTATCTTCAGTGAACACTAAAGACCATATTTTGAAGAATGCTGGCTTTCATTAGATTAAATAAGTCATCCTCAAAATATCTTATTTTCTTGTGTTTCACAGAAGAATAAAGTTTATCTAGGTCTGTTAGTTTGACTTTGCAATCTTTAAACTTATTTTAGTCAAATAGAAGCATTCACATTAACATTGAATAGCGTATACATATAAATATATGCAAGTGATTTCATATGTGGATGTGCGTGGATTTTCAGTGTAAACGGAAGGCATTTCAGTGTAAAAGAAAGTCGTTTAAACGTGAATGGAAGTAACCGCATTTGCAGTCGTGGACAGAGATCTTCAGATTATCAGCAGAGTTTGATACTTGCACTTCTGCCTGATATTTTTTTCCTAGTTTGCAGAAGCTCTTCTAATGGGGGAGACTTATTTTCTCACGTTATATATGAGCCACTATTGCACACATACATGATGACATGTAAACATTCTCAGAATTAACTTTTGGTTTTTTTATCTGATGCGGTGGATGGTGGATCTTTATCAGTGTAATAGTTAAACATCATATGCAAAGAAAAAAAAAACTTGTATAGCCTACTATTTGATACAAATGTTGCATTATTAACCAGTTTTAAGGTTTTACTACATTCTGTTCCTGAAATACACACTTTTGAAATCAAGATAATCAAAGGTAATCAAATCAAGCACAACCTAATAAATCATGTTTCGTGGATAAAGGGTGTAGTAAAAAAGATCATGTTGTAGGATATTCTGGTGATAGCATGGTCCGTGGAGAATTCATCTCAAAGTGCACCACAATGCAGTATATGATTAAAGACAAAAACAAAAAAGACATTTTACAACCTTTTTATAACTATATTTACATTTTATCTACTAAATATATCATTTTGGGGCAAAAAAAATAGAGAGATTAAGAATCTTTATATTCCAGTTCATGTGTGTATTTAAAAAAGAAGAAAAAAAAAAACATTAATCTTTAGCTTTGTTTTTAAAACTTTTTTTTTTAATGATTGAGCAAACGATAAGGAATGACACAGATCTCTGTCCACGATTGCAAATGCGGTTACTTCTGTTTACGCGTAAACGACTTCCGTTTACACTGAAAATTCACGCACATCCACATATGAAATCACTTGCATATATATGTGTGTGTGTGTGTGTGTACAAATAATGCATGTTTTTCTTATCTGAACTGTATACGTTAGTAAATGTTATTTTTTATTCATGCGCGAGTGTTTTATGGATGTGTATGTGCGCATTGAGTATGTGCGAGTGTTTAATAGGTGTGTATGCACGGATCAAGTTTATGTGCAAGTGTCTGTAGGTGTATGCACGCGTCATGTTTATATGTATACGCAAGTTATTCACAAGTGTGTATGCATACAATGCTAACATTATATGTATTGGTATCGATTTCATATCAGTGTTCATGTGTATTTTCTATATGTATTTCTGAACATCCAGTAGTATGCATGTATATGTGAGTAATTTATATGTGAATATACATGTGTTTTATGTATGTATTGATAAGCAAAGTTTGATTTAAATCCTACATGGCGCCTAACAATATACACACACACACACACACACGTTTGTTTTTGTGAAAAGTGGGGACATCCCATAGGCGTAATGGTTTTTATACTGTAGATACTGTATTTTCTATCGCCATTCACCAACCCTACCCCTAACCCTAACCCTCACAGGAAACTTTGTGCATTTTTACTTTCTCAAAAAAACTCATTCTGTATGATTTATAAGCGTTTTGAAAAATGGGGACATGGCTTATGTCCTCATAAGTCACCCTCTCCTTGTAATACCTGTGTCATACCCATGTCATTATACAGAGTTGTGTCCTGATATGTCACAAAAACATGCCCAACATTATTCAGTCTGACTGAAAACGAAACTTTAAAGTGCATGGACTGTTGCTGTCAGAAATGCTCATTTGTTTTCAGTAGAGGCAAGTGTTGAACAGAAATCTGAGAACTATGGTGAAAAGCTGTTTTCTTCTGCATTATAGGGTCTCTAATTAGTCAGTGTCCACAAACGCACACGGACCAAGTCACGCGGGTCAGTGCAGCCAGAGGCAGGGTTACTTAATCACCATGATAAAGAGGAGGGCCAGGATATACATGGTCAGTGGAATGTGACTCCTCAGTGGTGGACTGTGAACCACACCCAGTGCAATAACCCTCACCTGAGGCAGTGGGCTATTGTATTCATGGAGAAAGGAACATAATGAGTGAGGAAATGAAGGGTTGAAAGAGTGAGATCGACAGTGAAAAAGTAAACCAGATTGGAGATCCTGGGACTACAATTACTGGACTTTTAAAGTATTAACTAAATCAGTGAAGCCGCACAAACAGGGAGTTTAAAAGATCAACACTGAGAACGAAAGTGAGGGAGGATGTTAGGTGAACAACGTTGACACTTAAGCCTCTAGAGAGAGAATGTCATGCTGATTTTTCATCCCTCCAAAAGAGCAACTTGTTGTTTTCATTCAATATATTTTAATAAAAGTGGTCTTATTGCTTCCCCCCACCTTGCCCTCGGGCCAACATGGAATGTCTGCTTCTTCTTCCCTCCTACTGATGGAGAAAAACAGAGCTAAATCACACACTTGACCAGCAGAACCCAAATATGGAGAAAAAGATTACAATAAATCTGCACTATATTTCCCAAACATACTTCACTTAGATCGAGAACATTGCCAGGAATACTCCAGACCACAAGATACCCTGTTATGAGGACAAACAAGGCAACTATGCTTCATTGTGTTCACTATATCTCGATGAGTAAATCCTGTATGGCTTGTTTTGGCAAGAGTGTATTTAAAGACAGAGAAGTGGAGCTGAGTAAAAAGATCCTCCACAATATTCCTCTGTTAAAGTTGGCTATCCTTAAAGCATAAGGTATGCAAGCTATTTCATCATTACCAGCTCTCCGCTCCTGTTTCACGCTATTACATTCTCCAGCTCTCAAACTGCTTAGGCATTTTCCTTCCTCAACAATAGGCTTGGGTCGGCTGAATATGATTTAAAGCTAAAATCCATTGGAATCCGTGAATAAATTGCTTGCCACCCTCTGCATTTACTTTTTCTCTCTCTCTTTCTCTCTCTCTCTGGAATTAATCCCCACTTGGGCTCAGTAAAGCCAGCCAAGTGGCTAGTCTGTCAGAAACGTCCACTGTCCACTGATGAAGTAAAACAGCAGCTGCATCGCAGAATGTGATAACATCCTGGAGGAAATATCTAGCATAGTCTATGCTCAGTGATGAAGAAGAGGATGAGTGTGGTAACATGTAAAAATATAAGTTGATATATATAATGCAGATTTAGACAACAATTCTGTGATCAAGGATGTTGACAGGCATTAGCATTAAGGTGCACAGTGGACTTCTGTCAGCATCAACACCTTGTAAAGCAGCTTTTGAACCTTAGAAGAAAATGCAACAAGTACACAAATCAAAGCAATAAGTGCTCTGAAAAATTATGAGGTGAACCAAAAAAAAACTGTAAATGGGACAGAAAATTACACCTTTCTTCCAAACCTGTTTATATCAGACTCAACTGATATATCTCAGCTAGGGAGGTCTTTCAGTAAATTTCTGTTGCCATGTTTGTAATAATTAAACACCTTTTGTAAGTGAGCTCTGCCATTGTGATCTTCTGGCTGATATTATTGCTGTACTCATGCCAATTTGTCATCCTCTCGGTCTTCTTTTCGTTTCTAGAGAAAAAAAAACAGATCATAGTTTGGCTGAAGCTGAAGGGCTGTGCTGAGGCAGGCACGTACAGGTGAAGTTATGGGAGTAGTTTCACTCACCTCTGTGAGGAGGCGTGGGAACCAGAGATCTGCCAGTAGTGCATGAGTAACAAGAGCCCGAGGGAGTGTGGCGTAATCTCAACTACCACTTTTCTTTTCTCTTTTCCTTCGTCACTTACACGCACAAGATACACACGTAAACACACTGAAGCACTCAATCATTTTAAGATTATCAATCTGTGCATGAACTTTCTGACACTGCCCGCATGTTTAGCCTCATTTTCCTTCTTTTAGCACAGCCATACTTACACTTGACACTCACGCTGAGATTTGATTTTCTATTACCTTTCCATTACCTTTTGTGGGCAACCACACAAAGGCTATGATTAAACTAATGCTTGTGGATTAAGGTGAATAGAGATGCATTTTATAAACAGACAAAGCAAAATAATGGCAGACAGATAGGCGTGTCATCACCCTAAATCATTTTTATCTGTAATAACCTGTTAGTAGAATGTGCAAGTTTATTATGAAGCACAGTCAGTGATGGGGTGTTAATGAATGAATGAATGAAAACCTTCCTCCTCCTCAAAAAAAAAAAAAAATATATATATATATATATATATAAATTATAAATAAAATAGACATGGTCGATACTGCAAGAAAGAAAGTTGGAATTGTGAGATATTGAGTTGCAACAACTCTGAGGTAGAAACAGGTTTCCATTCAAATGTACTATTTTGCTTTGAATTTTATATATATATATATATATATATATATATATATATATATATATATATATGTATATGTATATGTATTACTTAGGTCTGAAATCTAGCTTGTTTTAAATTAGCATTTTGTATATTAATACACATTACAATTATACAGCAATCATTCTGCAATGACAACATCTAACCTTGCACCTAATAAGCTGGTTGACTACTGCCAAATATGAAAATGCAAACAGATTTAGCTATACTAAAGAAGCATATGTAGGTAACTTAAGTACATAAGCCCTGGCCTCCCTAAAGAAGCCAAGAAAAATGACAATAGATTAGAGATATTATACATATCATAGTCTGGAGTGGGGGCGAATTATTGTGTGTGGGTGCCGGGGGACAGTGGGCTGGCAGCTGTCGTTGCTGTTCAGGGGCTCACAGGTCTCGGCCTACCTCTAATGACCAGACCAGCTGTCGGAGTTGTGATTATGGGGACCTGGGGCTGTACGAAGCGGGGAGGGCATGAGAACTACCACCCCCCTGTCCTGAGGGGCGTGTCCCCAGCCTCTGAAAGAGGGTGATTGATGGCACAGGGTTGACACCAGGCTTCAGGAACAATTGACTCGGGAGGAACACAGTCTTACAGAGGCCTAGGGTTGCCTCAAACTCTTTTTCTTCTCTTTTTTTCAGAGGCAAATGCAGGATCAATTGAACTTGTAATTCAGTCATTTTTCTCAATATGTCTCTTTCTGACATTTTAGGTTGAACATATGCCACTCTTAATACCCTTCAAAGACCTTTTAACCAGTGCCAAGGGAACGAGACATTCCATCACTTATTTGTTTAGCGATTATTTGTCAGATTAGTCAGATGTGGTCTCCTTCGTGATGACTGACTAAATGACCAGACATTCCAGCAGTCTCCGTGCACATAGACGCCACAGTGGAGATCGGCCCAAGCGTGGCAGTGCAATCACAGCAGCCCTGAACACTTGTAGTGTGGTTTTGCAATTCAACCTCTGGAGGGAAGAGCAGAAAGATGAGCAACAGTGTAGCCTCAGGCGTACGATGGGTTATCTGTGAGTATTGGCATTTGAGTTTCAGCTCCAGGGCCTTTAACACAGCCCCTGACCCTGAGCACTAAACCTCAGGACCCTCTCGGGAGCCCTTTTCAACAAGTCGCTATTACCTCCTGTCCTCAAGTCAGATTTACAGCCATAGGGAGGAGACAGATGCAGAGGGGGAACTGTCCTGCAGCTGTCCACAAAGGGATACTCCACCCCAAAATGAAAATTTTGTCATTAATCACTTACCTCCATGTAATTTCAAACCAATAAAAGCATTGTTCGTTTTTAGAGCCCAATTTTAGATATTTCGGATGAAAACCGGGAGGCTTGTGACTGCCCCATTGACTGCCAAGTATAATAGACTGTAAAGATCCAGAAAAGTATGGACATCGTCAGAATAGTCCATCTTCCAGTAGTGGTTCAATCCGTGTCAGCCGCGCTGCACGGATGCGCTGTTCTTGACTCGAGAATGAGTCAATCTTTTGTTCATTGTCTGGCTCGGCTCGGTGTTCATCTTCAGTTCTCTCTTCACACAGTTCAGTCAGTGTACTGTTTGAGTAAATTAATTACGCCGGGATATTGGTTTATTTTAACTAAGAGGGAGAGTCAGCCACATTAAAAAAGTTAACAGCTTAAGTCATTTGTGGATTAATGCATATTGGCGACGCGAACCGTTTAAAACGATTCAGTTCGATTTGGTGAATTGGTTCAAGAAGATCCGGTTACATCGAATGATTCGTTCGTGAACAGGATATCACTCCTGCAGTGTTGTGAACGCGCTCACAACAGACCCAGAAGAGAAGACAATGCTGAAGGAAGTCCAAAAAGTATTTTCGATGCTTTAAAAAAATCTAACTGACCTTCTGATGTCACATGGACTACTTTGATGATGTTTTTCTTACCTTTCTGGACATGGACAATATACCGTACACACAGCTTCAATGGAGGGACTGAGAACTCTCGGATTAAATCTAAAATATCTTAAACTGTGTTCTGAAGATGAACGGAGGTCTTACAGGTTTGGAACGACATGGGGGTGAGTTATTAATGACATAATCTTCATTTTTCGGTGAACTAATCCTTTAATGGCAAAATTTTATTTTGGGGTGGAGTAACCCTTTAAGCAGTTATTTCACACAAAAACACAGCAATGGCATTCAGAATTCCAGCAGCTGGCTCTCGTCCAGCCCTCATCTGAAATATAGTTCCTGACACTGAGCAGCCAGCTTCTGCACACTCAACTAGTTACTGCACACAAACACGGACATCAGTAAAAGACACTGTGAACAGATTCTGATGGGTCTTGTTAAAAGGGTCCAGCCAGTTTGCACTGGAGATGGAGCAGCGTTGCACTTTCTCATGACTGAGAAATTCTGGGTTTGGACCCCAGAGACCAGCAATTAAACCCACCAACTGGACACAAATCACTTCTGCCTTGATCCAGCACAATCAAGAAGGAGAAAAACAAAACAGAACATGAGATTGAGTGGGAAATGCGCCAAAGAATAAATGAACCCTTGATCCCTAAACATAAACATTCCTTTGCTCCCACACATATACAGACACTGTAACAGCAGCACAGTTTCACAAAATTTTATAATTTACCGAGCTGGTGTGAAAATTAAACACAGGCAGTGATCAATTACTCACTTATTTGCCCTGGATAACAACCTCTTTGTGTAATGGGTGTTTATGTGTGTGAATTTGAGAGAGGGAGAAATTAGAGAGGGAAGTAGGGGAATGTGCTAGGAGAGGACAAACTCACCAAGTAACTTGATGTGTTTCAGGTCATAATAAAAACAGATTTATTTCCCAAAGTCTGAGCTTGAAATAGCACAGTGAATTGCTGTACTCATTACCGTGTATATTCTATGTATGTGTAATGGATGTTTTTTTTTTTTTTTTTTTTACTTGAGCTGTATATTTATTTTGTGAGAACAACACAAAAAGACAGTGCAAACCTACAATATTTTGGCGTCAACATGAGGACATATATAACAATGCTATGGAGTCTGTGGTCTGTGGGCTTTCTCAGAATCAGAGGTTTCAAAAAAAAAAGGTTTAGACTTTATATTTATATTTATCTGTTTGGGAAATGCAGAGGTGTAACTGGGATATATCCCTCATTTTCCAAACCAAAACGACTACATTTCTTCTCATGCAAGGAACAGAGAGAGCGCAGAAGGTAGGTGTGAGAACATCGGATCATGGAGGGAAGACTAGAAAATTATTACATGCAGAAAATGGTGACATCACTGGTACAACCATAAATAATTCAAATCTTTACTACGGCGTCTCCTCGTAGGCTAAGAAAATAAAAATACAAACAGAGATGTCTAAAACAAAAAAACACTAAAACCATGAGCAGTACAATCGCTGAACCTTGATCATGGACACAGCACAAGCTAAGGTAATAAAGACAGTGAACACAAAAGCAACTCTCTGATTGGCCATGACGTTTCTTAGTAGCGGGTCTGCGTTGCTGATTGGCCATGACGGGTTTTGTGGGGGGGGGGCTCTAATCCTCTCCACACACTCTGCAGGCGCTCAGTGGAGTTTTCCCACATAAATCACGCTGCGCTCGGGTGGTAAAATCATTATTGTCTATTCAGGCTTCATAGCTTGCTTGCACTTAAAGGCCAAGTAGTATGCTAGCACAAATAGTTCACACACATCCTCTTCCTGCTAAAAGGGTAGGCAGCATTCAAACATGTCAGAGATCACACAATCTTTTATCACTTTTTAGGCAAAGTATGCTGTGTAGTAGTCACATGCCTGATGCTACAAACAGCTTTGCAATGCAAATGTACTAGAACTTGTTACATACATTTAGACAAGCATATGAGTAACACTTAAACCACATTAAATACTAGTGAAAATAATTGTAAAAATTATTATTAAAAAAAAAAATTCTACTACAGAAACACCATTTTCACCAAACACAGTTTTTACACCAAACAGTTTCTGAACCCCACTGACTTCCATAGTATTTTTTTCCTCATTGGGGGACCAGCAACTGTCCAAACCCATATTCTTCGAAAATATCTTCTTTTGTGTCGTGCATAAGAAAGAAACCCATAAGGTTTGGAATAACCTGTGGGTGAGTAATTAATGACAGATTTTTTGTATCGATCTCAGTGTGACATAGCAACACTAGCAGTAGTTTTTACATGTTTGACCGAACAATGGGAGACCGATGTAGTGGAAAACACTGTGCGATGCAGAAATTATGCAAAAAAAAAACATCTACAACTTCCTAACATTTTCTAATAAGATTTTCAATAGTCAATTCAAAACCAGAAAATCATTGAACAGAATAGATGAGTTTTGATATTAATGCCATAAGCCATTCTGCTTCACTATTAACCGTCTTGTCTTTCCTAAATTCAAGTGAAGTTTTATGGCTTTTATTCCCCTTTTCCACTGCTTATTAGCCAAATTATTTTTAAGAATTGCTTTTATGTATCAGTATGCAGTCATCAGCAATCTGGGATGTTTGAGATGGGGGGTTAAGTGGGTGAGGGACATTTGACTTTGCTTCCCACAGGGTGGTCCACCTACACAAAGTAGGTTCACCATCCCATTTTCATTTACAACAAGGCAAACATACAGTGCCATTCAATCTGCACAAAGAATAGAAAAAAGTACTACAACCAAAAAAATAAATAAAAAGCAGACTGGATTACAAAGCACAACTACGTCACAATAGTACTCAAATATGTGGTGATGTTTGATGTACCAGTAAGTAAGAGTCTCTACAGCTGAGCAAATGACGGCCATTAACATGAAATGACTTGTTTGGAAATACCACATCAATGGGTTGTTTAACTAATCAGAACCTAGGCAACTGACCTCTACATTTAACTGTGCACCCAGGTGCTGAAGGCAAGCGTGAGACCATGTTTTGCCTTCGCCAGCAGTAACTAGGGCAGTAAATCACAATGACCGTCACCTTCTTGTTTGTCTGATGCTGGAACCCCTCAGAGCACTGCGAGAATCACATCACCTTTCTTTCCCTTCATTTTCCTTTTTAAAAACACACACACCTCTGCAGTTTCACATGCTGCTGACATAAATCAACAAATAATATAGTGCAGTGGTTCCCAAACTTTTTCAGCTCGTGGCCAACACAACCAAACACATATGTTTGCATGGCCCACTGCAAAAAATTAACTGACCCTGCTATTGTTGGGTTAATAACTTAGTACTCAGAAGCTAGATTGTTACATGTATGTATTGAATAAACTGGGGCTGTGCGATATGAAAAAAAACACAGACACACACAGATATGCTTTACAGTCATAAATGCATTCAGGATTAATTTGAAACATACTTCCAAAAGAATACCAATAAGAGCTTTATCAAAAAGTTGTAACATCTCTAGAACAGATATTAGTCAAAATAATCACTATATTAAAGGTGTAACAAAATTTATAGACTTACGGCAAAATATTGATATATATATAAATGAATAAAACCCATGTCAAGGGACATTTTTTCTTTTTTTGCCATGCATTGTTCATAGAGCTCATTGTAGCGGTGTCTCAGGTGTTGAAATAGATTTGTTATACATTATCCAGGTTCACACATAGGTCTACTTTGTTTGCAGTTTGCAGTAAGCATATGCGGTGCAGAAGCAGCAGTGAGAGCGCATTAATGTAACGCGAAAGCACATTAAAATAATGCACGAGCGCGAAACTCTCTGTTCACGCGCAGATTTCCTTTGCTCTGTCACAAAACCAGACATGTTTGCTCAGAGACACGCTGCTCTCACCCGGAGAGAGTGTGCGCACTTAAAACGTGTCTCCTCTCACTCAAACTGCGTCCTGTGCACTCACAACTCTTTCTATGCTCATGTGCTAGATATTAATTATTTTCACACGTTTTTATTTCTAGCCTTTAACCGCGAGCAGCATGAACGATCTGATCCGTTAATATGGGCTCAGAAAAAAGCCGCATCACAGACAGTGTGTGTGAACCTGGAGTTGGGCATATGCCCAGTCTGTTCTGTTCTCGCGCTAGGGGTGTTGTATTTTGATTGGATCTGATAGCATACTGCCTGAGGTCAGGGCTGCGGAAAATCGTGCTATAAAGCGATTTAGAATTTTTTTTACTGATGCAGATAACCATTAATCAAAACTTGTCATGATTTGGCTCAGTTTGCCCCGGGTATGGGGTAAGTTGACCCGAGTCGAGTCAGTGGGTGAGATGCACCATCTGTGTGTAAAATGACCATCTGACTGAATCTGATTCAAACCCATGTGCAATAAATAATACTTTAAAAACTCATTTAATAATTTCCTTTTACAGACAGTCATATTTCTTTTCTTAAAGTAAACTTTAACAACATAAAACTGAAACATACTTCTGAAACAATATGTTGAACACCAAAGCTGTAGCCTTCCAAGAAACAGACTAAACAGAGAGATTGTTGGACATTAGTGACTACATGTGGAAAGATTTATTTTTATTTGCAATCATAGCAATATGCAACACTGCCAGAACTTAAAACTGATAGTAATCAAGAGAGCACAAAGGCATGTTATTGCTGACAGGATACCACATATGGTAAGGCAAACGCAAAAAAATAAATAATAATAAAATAAAACATGATGTTATCTGTCTGAAATGTTTTCAATGTTATCAAAAGAGTAGCATATAAAACTAGTGCAGAGATCTGTAGAAGTATGTTACGTCTATGCTATTTCATATTGTAGTTACATTTTCACAAAGTCGTGCCAACAAAATTCAGGGGGCACTAGACAAATTTATCATCTATATAGCAATGGTTATTAATGAAAATTATAACAGTAATAGGCCCAGCTATTGCTGAATGAATAATAAACAACTGATAAAATTATATACCCCCAACCCTAAATAATGGTGCGATATGATATAATTTAACAATGCTCATTCCTCTAAAACAAAGAAAACATATTTCACAAACATCTACATATCGGTTTCTTTTAAAGAGTTTTATTTTCACAGTCTGGCAGGAATTATGGGTGCTTCCAAAATACATGATCACAGAACAGTAAACGTGTGTAGTTGCCATCTTGCAAAGATGGAGGAGGTGGGTCAACTTACCCACTGGCTCAACTTACCCCACTCTTCCCTACTTCCATTGAAGATGAGACAGAAGCAGGTTCAGAGAGTGAAGGAGAGCCCAGTCTTGTCTAAACATCTGCAATAAAGTGAATTATGACAGAGTTTTCTACCTTCTCTTTTAATTGTATATTTGTAACAATTGGATGATTTGTATTAACAAGAACCCACCCCTCCTTGTGCCCCTTTTTTTGGTTTGGGCCACTGCCCCTCAAAATGTCTGTGCAAGGCCCTGACACAGACCCTCTCTGGATCAGGATGTTGAATTTATGACAAAGAGAGGTCATTGTGTGCATGTGACAACAATATCACAAATTCTCCACAAATGTGGCTTGCATGGGAGGGTTGCAAGAAAAAAATCCACTCCTCAAGAAAGGCCACGACTGAGCTTTGCCAAAAGGCACCTTGAAGATTGAGGCAGATCATACTAAAATGCTATTATTTGGCTTCGACACTAAACGATATGTCTGACAGAAATTCAGCACACCATGTTAATATGTCGTCTAGATGTGCACAGTTAGTAGAGACATATCCTGACAGACTAAAGGCTGCACAAGATTGTTCAACAAAATACTGAATAAAACAAAAACTGTGTCTGTCTTCATTTCAAGCTCCAAAGCAACAAAATGTGATTATTTTACTTTCTATACCCACTAAAAAATGGATATTCAAATTGAAATCGATAAAACATAGGTGTGATTATAAAAGTAAGGCTTAGATGACTGCAACTGCAATTCAAATTGAAAATTAGGTCAAATAAGCATGCACAGCATATCTAATATTAACCAAGACTGATAGGAGAAAAGTAAAATTAATATCTATTAATATAAGCAAATAACTGATATGGTACTGAACTACTAGTTTTCAGAGATAACATAATAAATACCCACATCACTGAAATAAAATACATGTTATGGTTTTAGGCTCAATGTGTTTGCTACACAATTCAGAAAACAATAATTCTATGAATCTCTGAGTTGACTTTTGTAGTAAATAATACTTGTTGGTGTTAGATCGGCCAATGCACACTTTATACTTATCCAAAAATGATGTTCTCTAACAAACTTAATTGCTGTGAGCTTGCTAGACTCCATACACATTGCTTGAACTAATTTATTCAAGTATAGATGGGTTGGACAAGCCACATCCCTAAATGTTAGTGTTTTGCCAGTCCCCCCTCCTGCACCCCCTGCAGAGAGAAACTGTGTCATAATGCAGTAGTCCTTTTCTCATTCAAATCACTGCCATTGTCTCTGTAAGCAACCAGCTCTGCTATGTGCCACAGAACAACTGAGGCTCTATATGTAGCAGAAAATGAGTACACCAGGGCAGGGTGTAGTGAAAAAGCTTCAATGAACATCCATGCTGCTTTGCGAGAAATGAGGGAGGGCAACGTCTGCTCATATTCTTCAGCATAATATCAATACACAAACAAGTGGCCATACACATACAGTACATGATGTGAGAGACCACTAGGTCCCTTATATGGTTATGTCAAACAGTGCTCAAGGACCGATTAACAAATCTACAGATCTTAATCTAAAACTTTAGAGTATTTTGAGTGTTTTGACTTTAGCAATGTCTCTTACTTGCATGATTTTCAGTTTTAACATATCGTTACGAAACAATTTATTTCCTTGAACTAGGTAGGCTATTATTTTGTTTCTTAAAGTGCCTCGGTATAAAACATTATAATTTTCAAATAATAAACATTATTTGCCTTATATTTCCATTTTCTTCTAGTAAATAAATACATTATTTCAATCGACTATATTTCTAAACTTAATATATGAGTGAATATTTTGCCCCTTCTCCTTAGCGTTTACGAACAACACAATTGCCTTCATTGCTTTCTTACCTTTAGCAATTTCAATAGTTTATCTGTGGATTTATGTGATATACCAAGAATAAATGTTACTCCTGTTTAAGTTTTAAGCTTCTACAAAACTTATTTTCCCGAGGGAAGACGTTCGGAATTCGGATTCATTTCCAAGCCTTTGACGAGTCTGCACTATTCGGTTCAGCGGAAGGACAAACCACAACTTGAGTGAGAGAAGGCTTGGGAAGGGGGCGGAGTGATACAAAGCCCGGCGGTGGACTCGGATCCGAAGTGAAGTAGTGAAACTTTTTCAAAAGTTCCTGAAGGTGTTTCGAGACGCACGGCAGCCGAGTCCGAGCTGTCCCACTGCCATTAAACCCCAAGGAAGAAGAGGAAGAAGAGTCCGAGCTGCAGAGGAAATACGGCATTGGACTATTTCGAAAACGCTCAATTTCTATGAAATTCACTCAAGTTAACTTTATGACGCTACTTCATCTTAATGTGATCCCTTGGAACTTTAATCACCGTGTCATTTTTTAAAGGATGTATTATTGCTAACATTTCAAAAAAAGGAGTAGTATCGCGTTTTCACAGAAATGGGGAATTACAGTCTTTGGATATTTCTGTCAATTTTACATCTTGTGCAAAACAGCGAAGGTAAGATGACTGATTCTTCTCTCTTTTTTGTTGTCTGGATCTAACTGATCTTGGGACATGTGTGGACGTAAATAACCTGTTACATTAGAACTAATGAAAGAACATAAAACACCACGAACTGTCTTTGATTTATTGATGTTCTTTGATGAGGTTCAGAATTTTGACATTCAGCGGCTTGCACATAGCTTTGTGAAGTTTGGTGCAAGATATGTGCCATTAATTGATAGTCTGCTCTCATAAACGTGTTTGTCTCAGTCCATCACTAGGTCGGGATACATTTAAAAATGAAGCATTAATTTTTCTATAATAAACCGCTGTAACAGTACGCGCTAACAGTGTTGTGAAGATCATTGCAAAACGTTATGCAGAGATTTTTCAGTGATTGTGGCATTTAAAGCACTCAAACCACATGAGGACACATTCTCTTTGTTGGTGAGGAATGATGCATTAGCTAAATATTAATTGTGGTGTAACTTTTACAGGTTTAATGCGTCTACATAACATTAATAAGTTTAGAGGGCATTGTATTGGGTCTGTGTGCGTTTTGTCCTTGCATGAACCGTGAGAAAGTAAAGTAAATGTCCGCTTCGCTGCACTGGTATAAACGACCTATCAATGTGCATAGTAGATTGTCATCAGAGCTTTGCTGTGAAATCACTGCAATAGATTATATAAGATTTTTTGATATGGTATTTTTCTATTATCATGAATGGAAACATAAATAATGAGTTTTGTGGGACTTCTTGCATATGAAGCGGCTTGGTCTTTTATTGTGCCGGTGTCTTATACATACAAAGAACAATCATCAACTGAACTGTCTTTTTTTCTTCTTCTTCATAGCCAACAGTTACAGTTAAATCGATAAAGTACTACTGCCTTAATGAAGAATTCGAATATTATCGAAAACATGCGTCTTCTATTGCTTCGTATTTGATAAGACTTAACGTGTAGAATTCTATTGTCATTCAAACAAAGCGCGAGTGTGAGCGAAATAACCGGAATGTTGTCTCGCGACACACTCACAGATAAGACGCAATGTGTATTTGAAAAAAAAAAAAAAATATGGCAACAAAATAAAGATATGAGGGACTATCTGTATCTGAAATAAGCGGGATACGGGTTCTGTAAATATAAACAAATGTGTCTAATTGCAGGGTTGTTTAATATAAAATGATCTTTGCTTTTATGTTTTACTATAAAGTGGTCTTTGCCTCATTGTGCCCTCTCTTTCCACAGGAATGCACTGCATGGATACACTCAGGCCGTGCGAAAATGGAGGAATATGTATGGATTCAAAATGCTTGTAAGCCCACAGTTGTCATTTCATTGCAAATACAATTTTATTCTATAGAATACACTTTGTTTAATTCACAATTGTTTGCTAAAATCGCCTGGTCTTTTTTAATGAAAAGTAGTATTCACAGTGATGCAGTCTAAACAGGTTAACTGGATAACTGTTGCTATTGCTGTTATTAAGCCTTGATTATCAGTTTCACAGTCACTATTGCACAGTGTGGAGTGTATAAAGAACACAGAACAATGTTTTAATGTCTGTATAGGATATTTACACTGTTGTTTTTGTTTTTAAGTGTCCTTTGAGTTTTAGTTTAAGAATCTGAATCATTCACCTGATTCTACGCCTCATAATTAACTCAAGTTGGACCATATAATTTTGTGCTAACAATAAATGCACTCAGCCACACTACACCTGTCCACAATACATCAGTCACATAAAATACTTATGATTGTGAGGCAATGTGAGCTTTTTTTTCCCCCCAATTGCATAGTGTTCCTTCACACAGTCTTTGTCTTCATTGTTTATGCTAATACAAATTGATTGTTATCACATGAGAGCCTGGGGCTGTTGTTTTATGTTTCACGCCTGATTTGGAAAACTGTGTCTTTGAACTCTAGCTTCCACTGTGTTTTTGTTTTTTCTCCCAGTTTTTTTTTTTTCCAGGAGGCACTAGTTCGTGGGAACCACTCTCAGTGGTTGAATGTAATGGCCAGATCAATAGGGTGTTAAACTAAAAGCAATACGTTTTACATTTTGTACATCTATCTTTACAGATCAGTGGTTGTAAGAAGCAGGTATTTGAATTCTTTATTTGAAAATTAAACTCTGCATTCTCTTCTGCAGTCATGTTGATTACTTAATGGTATGTGACCACTCCTTCACTTAAAGCAAAAATGGCACAACCAAGTAGCCCCCCCCCCTCCACCCCCACTGTTCTATACCATTTATATAGCTTGTTTATTTAAGGATATAATATTTATTTTATATTTATTTTATATAAGGATACTTTGGTTATTTAAAATCTGTTAAATGCTCCTATTTGTGCCCTTAAGGCATTAAATCACCCCACCATTAACCAAAGAATCTCATACCCTCAGGCAAGTTGTTAATGCCTGCTCACTGGCCAGGTATCCTGAATGAAGCCTCATTGTACTTTAAACCTGAGTTTTTAATGCAAATGCATACCAGAGGTGGTTGGTTGTGGAAAATGTGAGTTAAGTCCTAACTGATTTAGAATTGTTGAGGTAAACCGAAGCGTTTTAGTGGCAGGGCAATGCTAAAAGTCATTGTTTTGTTTTTTGAAACTTTGTGCGTATATAATTCTCATAAAGCTCTGGAGTTAGATAAATATGGCAAGGTGGCACTAACATGCCTTGTGTGTCAGTGTAACAGTCTTTAAAGGGTTACTCCACCCAAAAATGAAAATTTTGTCATTAATCACTTACCCCCATGTCATTCCAAACTCGTTAAAGCTCTGTCCATCTTTGGAACACAATTTAAGATATTTTGGATGAAAACAGGGAGACTTGAGACTGTACCATAGACTGCCAAATAAATAACCCTGTCCAGGTCCAGGAAAGTCTGAAAAGCATTGTCAGAATAGTCCATCTGCCATCAGTGATTCAACTGTAACGTTATAAAATGATGACAATACTTTTTGTACACTAAGAAAACTAAAATAACAACTTCATTCAACAATTCCTCTTCTCTGTATCTCTCCAAATCAGCGTAGCGTCATTTTGGCAAATCTGAGCTGTACGCAGATGGCGTATGCTCTTCTGTATCAGCTGCGGCGAAAGGATACGTTTTTTACATCTATTTACACTTTGGTTTAAAGGCAAACAATGCATCAGCGCAGCGTGGAGCTTACGCCATCTGCATACAGCTCAGATTTGCCAAAATGACGCTACACTGATTTGGAGAGACGCAAAGAAGAGGAATTGTTGAATGAAGTCGTTATTTTTGTTTACTTCATGTACAAAAAGTACTCTTGTTGCTTCATAACGTCACGGTTGAATCACTGATGGCAGATGGACTATTCTGACGATGCTTGTCATTCTTTTCTGGACCTTGACACTGTTATTTATTGGCCAGTCTATTGGACAGTCTCAAGCCTTCCGGTTTTCATCCAAAATATCTTAAATTGGGTTCCAAAGACGAACAGAGCTTTTACAGGTTTGGAACGACATGGAGGTAAGTGATTAATGACAAAATTATCATTTTTGGGTGGAGTAAACCTTTAATCATTACCCATAACACTTATGTACACAGTGTGTTAGTACATGTGTAATGGTGTTGATTACTGCTTTGTTCTTCCCTGCTCATTCCTGCTCTACTCATTACAGAGATTTTTCTAGATTGGATATTATGTTGACACACGTTGTGACATTTTATGTTTTAAAGATGTTATTATAATGTTATTGTTATGTTTAAAATGTTACTTTATGAGTTCGAAAGGCAGTTCACGCACGCAGTTCTGTTGTGTTGGTGTCCTGTTAAAAGGAAAAGGATTTTTTCTTAAATAAGGAGAACAGTAAATGTCATGCCACACAACATGGTAATAAAACCATGTGGAACGGCCAGCCACAAGAGAGTGGTCAAACTAGTCCTTGAGCTATGGGGACAGTAGTCCCACTCCAGCCCCCTCCTTAGAGATCCTGATGAAACCAGAGATCCAAAACACCAGAAAGGAACCTTTATTCCTCCAGATACCAACCTGTAACCCAGCACCACTAGAAAGACCAGAGAAAGTAGGAGGAGGACTAGAGAAGAAAGGGCATATGAGAGTCAGGGAACAACAGAGAAAAGAGTGGATAATGGCACTTTTAGCAAACAGAGGCAAAGGTTGAACTAGACATAGTAAGGAGTACTGGATGGACCTCGGAATTTCACAAGAATGCCACTGAGATTTTCAAGCTGTGTTGAAATCCGGTCTCTGAGAAAAACCTTGGCCAAAAAAATCTTACACCTGTTCCTCTCCATGATGTGTTTTTCTTCCTTACGACGAGAGCTAATGTGCCTGGAGGAAGTTGATTATGCGATTATTTAGTGTAGTATCCTTGTTGCAAGAGAGCTCTCTAGTGACTGTAATGTTATGCGAACATGCCCCATAGGACTGTAATTGTTACCGGCTCTGTTATGTTGACTGTTGTTCTACCAGGGTCTGGTTGAGACATATATTGAGCCCTAGATCTTGTTTGGCTCCTATCTCATTTCATGGTCCCCTGCGCTGAGAGCTTCAGTGGCTGGTGCAGTCCATGACAGATTACAGAAGTAATCCCTCTCTAACTCTCTCCACTGAGTGCTTCTTCACAATGGGCCACTGTCCAATGCGTCTTGGGCTACTTTGATGAGCTGACATAGGGTTAACATCTGGACTGTTCAGAGGACCTGATTTGTACCTTTATTGTGGCACAATTGTCTAAATCTCATAATATAATCCCTGTGACAACTATTTATGTATTTGCAAAACTGACCCCATGGCGGTGACATCAAGGGATAAAGTCGGGGTATCTTGATGTATACAGCAGAATGCTCTGTGGATCCAGTTATTAAATTCTGGACCTGCTATGGTGTGCTGCTCATCTATAGGAGATGTGAGGCATTGAATGACAGCACACTTGTTGTGAAGACTCCAGGAATGTCACTCCAGGTGAAGAGTCAGGAAGCTCTGTTAAAGTGTCTCTAATCTTATCCCCCCAGTGAGGAGAGTGTGCAAGCAAGTGCAGCCACGGTGTGGGATAAAGTCTCGACTGAAGCAAAGAGATAATTAGGCAGATTGTGAGAGTGTCATTCAGAGATAGTCCAGCTGGAAGAATAAGGTGGGGGTGGGGATGCGTGTTGGAGAAAGGGGGTTGTACTGGGGTGTAGAGGGACAGCTGGTGGATGTTGTGATGGTAATCCAGTGAAGTCAGACCCTTACAAAGGGGGAGCGGAGGGCCAGGTGCTTCCATTGAACGGCTTGCTGCCCCACGCTGAGACAGACGGGCCTACGGAGGAGCGGAGCCGGCGGCCCACGGGCCTCCTAACACATGCTCACACACACACGCAGCGAACTGATGTGGAGATTCTCCATTGTCTGCATGAGCTCTGCAAGCCCAGGCCACTGTCACTCTCTGAGAGCAGTGAAGATGAAAGTGAGCCACTGAGTAGAGATGAGAAGATAAAGAGAAATCTGTGTTTGCACTTTCCCACCCATTTGCTTAGAAAGGAAGTGGATACAGTGGGGCTCTCTCCATTATTGATGGTCTCACCTTGACCTCAGTAGCAGAGTGAGTCTATAAATTGTGAGCGCTGTGTTTTGACCCATGGAAGTAGACCCAGGGAAGCTCTCTGCCTCTTAAGAAATGATTTATGAAGACAGTTAGTTAGACATGAAGCAGGTTCCGCAGTCACTGGCTTTCTGTGAACTAACAACTGTATTTTATTTACATAGAGTAATTAAAGTTGCCCTTTCAAAAGGAAAAAAATAGCACAAATAATTTATATCAAATGCCTCTGTTGATTTACTTAAAGAATAGTGTAAACCAATAGGGCCATGTCCATAGTAATGTTTTAGTTTGAAAACACTTGTTTTTCTCTCCGTTTTGGCCTTCCGTCCACACTGAGACGGCATTTTTACCAAGGAAAACTAAGCTTTTTGAAAACACTCTACAAACTGGATACATTTGAAAACACAATTTTCACTTGTAGTGTAGGAGCAAGTTTACACTACATGACGCAAGTTTAGTCATGTGATGCAGTATTACTTTTTCATGCACTGTCACGCTATTGTAATATATGTGTTTCTGTTCATATCTCAGTCCTGCAAAGATGAAAGCAAATTTACTCACGATCGCTGTGCGGCAAAACATGAGGGCAGTTGCATTTTAGATCAGACATAAAATTGTGATTGTGTGTGACCTGGACGCGTCAGTGAGTGGTGAGTTCTTTTCATAAATAAAAAAAATAACATTTAATTTCAGTAAAACTGTATGAAAACGTCTCATGTCTGTTCCGTGTGTATCATCTGCAGTGAGCGTTTGTGAGGCTTTATGCATGGTGCAGAAAGCCAATTTAATGTTTTCTGATGTTTCTGTGTGGATGAGACACTTTTGGAAAATGCTTAAAAACGGTAGTTTTTGAAAACGGAGAGAGTTTTAAAATGAAAACCTAATATAAATTTAATATCAAAAAGATGAGTCAGGTAATGTCTGGTTGGTGGGTGAATTGAGACACTCCCCCTGAAAGTAGGCAGATTGAGGAGAGAGCCCTTCTTATTTGAAAGTATTGGAGAGCATTTTGGGTTTAATGTGCTCCTGTAAGCTGATGCCGCAAACAGGCAGTCCTGGTTCCCAGGCCCTGTCACAGGAAATGCTGACTCCTGACCCTTCTACTCTACTCACATCCTGTCTATCAATACAGCTGAAAAGGGCTTATGATGGGTTCTTGCCGTCTCTCATTTCTAACTCCTTTTATGTCCCTTCAGATATTCCATCACCACACCTCACATCTATGAGTGTTGTTGGCTTACTGGCTCCAGAGAGATCTACTTTAATCACACTTAAAGTTTTAGTTCACCCAAAAAATGAAAATAAGCCCATAAATTACTCACCATCAAGTCATCCTAGTTGTATATGACTTTCATCTTTAAGACGAATCCAGTCGGAATTATATTAAAAAAAAATTTTAAGCTGTTTAATTGCACTCAGCAGGAGTTGCAGTGCATCAGTCCAAAATAAGTTAATAAAATGCACCCATCCTTAATAAAAAGTGTCTCACACAGCTCCAGGGCATGATGCGCAACGCCAACCTCATACGTCATCAGCCCAGAGCTTGCTTGTACAACTGTTGGCACAAGCTACGTTAAAATTATTATTATGCTTTGCGACACCCGCTGTGTGCCATTAAACAGCTTGAAAGATCAAGGACGATTTTTAATATAACTCAGACTAAGTTTGTCTGAAAGCAGAAAGTCATATACACCTAGGATGACTTGAGGATGAGTTATTTATGGGCTTATTTTCATTTTTTGGTTGAATTTCACCCTTTGGGTGGAAAAACACTGTTTTTTCAAGCACCTGTCAATTTTGAGATTTTGGGCTGTTTAGTTTTTCATAAAGTGCTTTTTCTAGTGTTCAGATTTTTGTACTAGACATTTATGCAAATTAGTGCATATTTCATTCTATAATGCCTCATTTGCATATTTAACATTTTTGAAAACTTGTAATACAAAAACTGTTTGCAATAACCGATGTAATCAATCAACTGGGTAAGTAAAGAGATAACTATTAGTTATTTTTTTACCCTATTCACCTGCAGTGTTTCGCCTTAAGTTCTTGATTCCAATATTTGCTAATCACTTTCATTGAATTCATTCCAGTATGATCATAAAGGAGGAAAAGCTGCTGTTTGTTTGGATGTTTATTGATAATGGTGAAGATAAGAGCAAGCACAGAGTGGTTTATAGGTGGCAGTGCTTGGGATAAGAACCATTCTTTGGCCTCTACCTGAGTGTTGTCTTCCACTCTTATCAGGCTCTCTGGAGCTTTGTGTTTTCTGATCACAGCAACATTAAAGCTTTCCAGATATGATGTAGGGATGAACTGGGAGTTTTCTGAGTTTCATCCCAGCTATCTTCATGTTTTGTGATTTATGAGATAGATTGGTTGACAGCATTTTACAGGATGTTCTTCATGCTGCAAAATGAAAGACTGTAAAATTCCCAGTGAGATTGCTTAATGCGTAATGCAGGACACTCCAGGTTATAGCTGGAAGTTATTTTGAAGTTATGTGGAGTTAGTTTGAGGTTCTCATAGTTTTCTTAGATTTTCGAGGCATGTTAGTGTAGAAACACACTAGTGATCGTCTTCAGATCTGCAGAATCAATAAGAGAAGACCACTTCTCTTTGAGTTCCAAGCGATCTGGATCGGTTTAGGTGCTGGGGTGTGGTTTTGTGGTGAAGGACAGTGAAGAATGCTTTGGAAGACCTCGAGTCTGGGGTGCATGCAATGTGGTTACGGTTGGCTTGTCAGCAATACCAGAAATTCCAGAGGTTTTTTTGTGAGCATTGACCATAGTTACATTCTTTACACTAATTTGTTTCAAAAGCTTTAAATCTGATCTGATAAACATAAGCAAGTTTTTTTTGTTAACTTTTAGTATGATAAGATCTATTTTTAAAGCTTTTGCCAGAAGTCTTACTTATAGTCTGTTCATTATAATAATCTAAATAGATAGATAATTATGTGGCCAATGCAACACAGCAGGACAATGGGTTGGCAAAGGAAAACAAATATGGATATCTCATGGATATCTACCCATCTGCATATTTCCATAGGTTGACAGGTGCTTCTTTTCAAAAAGTTAAATTTATCTGTTTATAGTTAAAAATTTATGCAAACTACACAAAGCTAAAAACCAAAACCCCTTCCATGTGCCATAGGCCTAATTTTGATTAGGATTTTCAAAATGTCCTTTACTTCCAGCGATTAGTAGAGCGTTTTTCTGGAAGTCTGAAAGGTTCAGTTCCTGTGAAAGTCCTTTCCTCACAAACCCCCTCCCTCTCAGCTCTCTCCTCAGCCATGGGTTACTGTTGCCAGGCTACAGCAGAGGCCTGTTGGTTCGTTTGAGCACAGGCCTGAAAGCCTGGCTGTTTGGGCCACTGCTCCCCCGTCCTTAAACAATGGGGTTCTGACTACTTTAGCTCTTTTATTTGGCCCACAAAGTGCTTCCCTACCCCCACTTTGGTTCCTCTTTAAGAAGATGGGGAGCTGGGAGGGGGCAGTTGGGGGAGGGGGAACAGGCTCTAGCTGGCAGTTTGGTGTCAGTATGGGCTCTTCACAAAGGAATGGAGCGGCTATATGCCAGACACTGCCATAGACTTTTTTCTTAGGGGACTTTCTGCATTTTGATACCCTGAAAGTTGCTTTAAACCTCAGATTTGTATTGTTTTCGAAGCAAACAAAACAGGGTCTAGTTTCAGTGACATTAATAGCGGGTGACCTACACTCAACGTACTTCCTACTAAGGAAAGAGTTGGCTTTGTGAAATACATGGTTATTGTCTTTCACCTCAGTGTGGGAAGGATGGCTTCAAGGAGATTGGAATCCAGTTGGGGAACTCTCATGCTTGGTGCCTCCTGGACCATGACTGTCCAGATGAAGCTCTTTCAGGGAGAAGCAGTGTGTTTTTGCTTCTCATCCACAGGTGTTGTGACCTTAGACTGCTAGATGATTGTATGGCATTGTGCTAAAGAGAATAGTATCAGGTGACATTGCCACAATGACCCTGAAATCAGGAAAAACGGCATTAGGTTTCAAAAGCAAGCAGAGATGCCGAACCTCACATACATGAATCATTCCAGCTGTAGCATCCAAAAAGCCCCTGTGTGCATGTACACAGTATATAAGTTACAAAAGTCCTTGAGAGTCCTAAAGGCTTTCAAGTCCCGTGAAATTCTTTTGATATGCTATTGGAGATACACCTATACAACATTTTTGAATGAGGCCCTGTCCATTGTTTTTTCACTCATACTCATATCATGACTTGTCTTGTGGTTTCTCAGCGTCCTAGGAGAGGAAAGTGTTTGTAAGTTACACAGCGTGTTTGAGTGTGCATGTGAGGTGTTTGACTGCATCAGTTCCCTGAATTATTTGTTTGTCTAATCAGTTAAGAATCATTGCTTAATTGCCAGCCTGTCTGACTGTTTATTAACCTCCTTTCAAAAGTATCAGGAAAAGTGTGCTGTGACTGTGCTGCTATACTTCTGCATGTGATCTAACAGCCTGCATGCACATCTGTTTTGAGATTTACAGACAGAACAGTGCCATTGTTTTGAGCGTAATCCTTTAAAGAAGCGGCGAGAAGGCAGATAGCCAAAGCAGTCCTGACAGACGTGAACAGTTGTTTAGTATTATTTGCAGCTGGCGTGAACCATCATTGGTGTTGTGACATTGGTGGATTACTGTTTTTGCTCTCTCCCTTCCTCAGCCTTGTCTACTCTGATATAATTTTGGGGCCAGGGGTCAAGTCTTGGAATATTTGACTCAGTAGTAATGCTGAGTAACATCCCACACCTGGCTTAAAGCGAAACTGCGAATTTCCATCCATATGACACTCTAAATTGTCCAAATTCTTCTTTGTAAAACATCCTCACTCAAAGTGGAGTTCCTGCCAGATTGAAGGCCCTTTACAATGAGGTGTTTTTCACTCTGAAAGCTCTGATAGGACTCTTGGCTGTATGTTTTTAGACGACTGATATGCACAGCCAAGGCCCAGACAAAAGAATGTGTGTTTTGGCTGCAGAGCACCGTGTGAGGACAAATATCCTAACCTCCCCCTGCTGCTACTTGACCAATATCTACACATTCTCACACACTTTCACCAAGGTTTTCACGGTGCAACAAATATGGAACTCCAGCACGGATACACACACACACACACACAGGGAATGAGTTCCAAAACTCACAAATGCATGTTATAATGTTTTGCAAGGCCAGAGACTCCCTTTCTTTGTGTGTGGAAATAGCACTTGTCAACACATCTACACATCCTCATAGTCCAGTAACTCTTTAAAATCCCACGAGCAGTTGCTCAGTGATTGTGCCCATTGTGGCCGTCCAAAAGTTTCTCTTTTGTTTAACCACTTGCTGACCACACTTTTTCTTTTCTTTTGTTTTACATTTCGTAACAAAGAATACATGTAGAAAATAGCCCAGTTAAAAGATGTACCCCAGAATCTGATCCGTTTGGCCTTCATCGCACATTCCTAACTGCTCATGTACACATGCACTCATTCATGCTACACATTTACATCACCTGCTTCTTTGAGCCAAAACAGGACAACAACAGGTTGTAAAATAGGCTCTGTCTAGGCATTTTTCAGCATTTAAAGGCCCATTGCCCGGAATGGTAATTTTTTAAGGGCTTGAGTATCAGACTGCATGCTAGTTGAACCTTGATGCGGGTCTCCTCCCCGTCTCCTCAAAACTCTTTGTGCTGCAACTACTAGTTTCATTTTTTTTTCATGACCCCCGAGATTCCAGACATAGTTAATTTGCCTCTAAATAAACCCAGCCAAGCCATGACAAATAGCCAAGGGGATGAAGGGTAGGGGGTGATTGGTGGGGTGTCAGGCTTGCTCGGTCGTCTGTGAGGTTGCCACAGCAACAGGGATCTGGGATTCAGAAAGAGTGTGAGTGTTTTCAGAGCAAGAGACGAGGGATTACAGGAAATATGACATGACATGACTCTCCGTCGCGGACTCTTCCCCCATCCCACCCTCTAAAAGACATTCTCTCCCTAACAGACGCCCCCGACCTGCCCCCCACTACACTGCCTGACATTATCATCACAATCAGACTGCTAACCTCTGACATTTGACCTCCCAGCATGTAAAGGGGTTCATAGGGGAAAGCAGTGTTCCACGTTGGTGGCTTCAGGAGATGGTATTCATGAAGAATCTTTTCTAATCACTGCTATGTTTCTTCCTTGGTTTCAAGGAAAAAGTTGAGAAAAGCCTAAGTTATGAAATCTCATGTAGCTGGCTTTATAAAAAGAGTATAACAGACATGATTATTTATGATCTTGATACCAGCCTTCAGTTTGGTCCAGTAGGCCTCTTTGGTTTCAAATTCTCACACTTTCACACTACCAATCAGGTCCGGAAAATACAAATAAGAATTTTATAATTAACATAACAGATTGTTTTCAGTATCTGACATTAATCTCTTTAATCATAAGACTTGGGCTTCTCAAAGCCAGTAACTTAAGATCGTAAGCTTAAGCTTGGCTCCCTTATATATGTTTTTGGCTACAGTTCCAGAATAGTATAACACTCCCATATGAAGCATTTCTGTAGGTGTGTCCTCCAAACAGATAACTGTGGCATTATCCTCCTCTGTTGTCTTGCTGGGTATTAAAACAGTTGTCAAGACAGTTTAAAGTATCTCTTGTTTTAATGAAACGGTTGAATGGATCTTATAGATCCTTAAAGGCTAGCAGGCTCTCACTGTGGTGAAGCAGAGGTCTAAAATGGCACCCCCTATAGGCCAAGTCCTTATTTGAAGCCTTCTCTGAGGTCAGAGAGAAACTGCTTCAAATAAGTGTTGGGGAGGAGACGCCAGCCACAAAAGAGGCAAAACAACAAAGGGACAAATAGCTCAGTGTAAAAAAGTGGTCATCCTGTAACAGAAAGAGGAGGAAAAGCCATTGTTGTCTCTGCCCAGGGGCTGTTTTACAGTGAAAAGGGAGATAGGACCTAAGGGGGTCACAGAGAGAACAGACCTTCCCAGTGCTTGTCATCAGCTTCAAACGGTGTTTTTGATGTGGGACTCCATCCTGTGGCGGGGCTCCCTGTGTGGGTGTAGGGTTACCTAACACACACTGGCTTCTCAAGCCTAGCTTACCAAAGGCCCCAGAACCCATGAGAGAGACTGCCTTTATTACGAAAAAGTTGTTTATTTTATCGTACCTGTTCAGTTTCAGGTCCCACTCAATTGTCCATCAAGATAACCGTCCTGTACTGAAAAGAATAGAATTGGAGAAAAAAGAACTGTTATTCAACTGCCACAAAGTGGCTAGACCACCATCTCATACCTATGGTTTGTTGTCTTCTGTCTTTTGAGTGGTCTCCATTGTGAAGTTAACACATTGAACATTGTATACAGTTTGCAAGGTCTCATGGGTGAACACAGGCAATTCACAACCGTGTTTTACTATTGAATGCCGTGGAGAGATTGGAAAATCAGTAATAATCCTGGAATGCAAACTGGCATGGAGAGAAGCATGCTTTCCGGATTGAAACACCACAGAATGTGCAAAGGAATGTGTGCTCTGCTGTTTTAGTTAAGGCAGACATGAATGCAACATCTGGTGTATCGCACAAAATTGAGTAATAGTCCATGTTTGCATCTGTGTGTGCGTGTTTGTGTGTGTGTTTTTACCTGCTCACTAACTTTGTATTATAATAAGATATTTTATATTTAATGGTAAAATGTTCTGCGCATGAGATGGGTGAGATACTTGTCCTGGGCTGGTGATAAAATTTTCTGATATCCCACTAAACTGCTTCTATATTCATGTTTTAAATTTGTGCTCCTCGACAGATGCCGGCCTGGTTATATTGGTTTTCTCTGTCAGCATCTAGACCCCTGTCATCGCTCGCCTTGTCTAAATGGAGCAGCTTGCAAGAGCCAGTTAGCCAACGGAACCCCACAGTACACCTGTGTGTGCCAGCGGGGGTTTAGAGGTAAGGCTTAGGTTGTCTTCATGTTGCCATGATACAGTTTGTGGAAAATATAGGTCTCTTTGTGAATGATGCTTCTTGTGTTTGCAGGTCAGGATTGCTCCCTGATTGATGCATGTGCCACAAATCCCTGCGCCAACGGTGCCCGTTGCACCAATTGGAATAATAACTACAACTGCTCGTGCCCGCCTGGGTATCAGGGCAAGAACTGTCGCAATGATATTGATGAATGCCGCAAACCTGGAAAGTGCCTTAACGGTGGCATCTGCATGAACACACATGGCTCATTCCGCTGTGATTGCCGTGCTGGGTACAGCGGGCGCACATGCGAGATACCCACCCAGCCCTGCGCCCCCTCACAATGTGTCAATGGGGGCACCTGCCATCAGACCAGTGACCAAACCTACGAGTGTGCTTGCTTGCCAGGTACAAACAGACAAAAACCATGCACGCATTCATGTAGACACACACCCATTCTCATATTCCCATACTCATTCTCATCCCTCGGATTCGGGGTTTCCCAAATCGTACGTGATACCTCATGCTTTGCTATTAATAGCTCAGAGTGAGAGAAGGATACACAGGAGAGTGAGCGAGATAGACAGTCAAAGCGTGGAAGAGAGAAAGCGAGTGGGCTGCTGTGGCAGGAATTTACTTTATGGCCTTTCTGATCCCCTCTGGGGAGCAAGCAGGAAATGTCTCTCGCCAAAGAGGAAGTCATTGAAACCATGAGAGATTATAAAACAAGCAAACATAGCAGGGAGTATGGCCCTCTGGAGCAGAGCTCTGTCAGGTCCTGGCTTTGTCGCTGTGGGAACTGCCGTGAGAATATGTAAACACTCAACACCCACTGAACCTTTTTACTGCTCACTTTACTTCTGTAAATCATTTTTTAAATAGCTGTGGAGCAGGATTAAGTGAAAGTTATTAGGTGTGTTTGGGAAGTGAGGAATAGATCAGACTATTACCGCCACAGTTACCTCCCTGTTTCCTGTGTCATGCCATTTAATTTCTCTGCCTAGGCTTCAAGGGACACAATTGTGAGGAGAACGTGGATGACTGCCCTGGAAACAAATGCATGAATGGTGGGATCTGTGTAGATGGCGTCAACACGTACAATTGTCAGTGTCTGCCGGAGTGGACAGGTAAACAATCGCTTTTTTTCTTTGTGTACTTTTGATTTTTCCAATTATAATAGCTCAACATTTGTTTTTCTTTTTTTAGGCCAGTATTGTGCTGAAGATGTCAACGAGTGTCTCATGCAGCCCAATGCTTGTCACAATGGCGGTACGTGCTTTAACACCATTGGAGGACACACCTGTGTATGTGTCAATGGCTGGACTGGGGACGACTGCAGTGAGAACATTGACGACTGTGCGACGGCTGTCTGCTTCAATGGGGCCACATGTCATGACCGTGTGGCCTCCTTTTTCTGCGAGTGCCCGGTGGGCAAAACTGGTACGGCTATCTTCATGATCACTCCTTATTTGTAAGTTTTATCCATAGTCCAATTAGTCACATTCTGCTGTTCTTCCAGGTCTGCTCTGTCATCTGGATGATGCCTGTGTCAGTAACCCCTGTAATGAGGGGGCAGTGTGCGACACTAACCCTCTGAACGGCCGGGCCATTTGCACCTGCCCTGCTGGCTTTGTTGGTGGAGCCTGCAACCAAGACATGGATGAATGTTCCATTGGTAAATTTACTGCATTGTGAATGCCTCCCTCTTGTTAATTCTTTCTGTCTCTTCCTCCTTTTTGTCTCTGTCAGTATAGAGCAAGTATTAACTGACTCTCCTTCTCTCTCTTGTGCCAGGTGCCAACCCCTGTGAGCATTTTGGGAAGTGTGTAAACACGGAGGGCTCATTTCAGTGCCAGTGTGGACGGGGTTATACTGGCCCTCGCTGTGAGATTGATATCAACGAGTGCCTGTCCATGCCCTGCCAGAACGACGCCACCTGCCTGGACCGTATCGGCGAGTTCACATGCATCTGTATGCCCGGTACGTCAGTGAACTTGACCCTAACTTACACAGAAACACTAAATCTGCTTCTAATCATTGTAGACTTCCAGACTGTTCGACTATGTAGACTTACTTAAGAAAACATGCAAGGTCCAGAGGAGGATTTGTTATGTAATAATTGACCACATAGTGGTCATTTTGAGAAGGGTAATCAACTGAAATAGAAAAGTTAAGTCCACATGGGTAAGCGACAGAAACCACAGACCAATACTGGCTTTGTTTCTTCAGCACATGTTCAGCAAAAACTTGTACCCTGCACAACATGCATCTTTGTTTTGTTTTTTGGAGAACTATACAAATCTGCGCTGGGAGCGGGGTGTATTGGGCAATCTGGGAGAAAGGGGGAGGAGTGTGCAGTGAATTATAATGAGATCTTGAGTGGTGGGAATGGAGTGGAACAATGGGGCCCCTCTGTGCACCGTTCCTCGCCCTTCGCACATAGAGGGAGAGCAAACTTTTTCCCAGCACTCTCATCCCCTCCCCCCACTTCTGCTCATACCCCTTTCAATTCCACAGACACCTCTTCTTCCCCATCATCCTCATCATCGCCGACTTGGCCCTGGTTCACGTGGAGGGGCCAGTTCTTTCTGATTCCATGCTGTCGTCAGTGCACTGGCCCCGGCCCACACTCTGTTTCACCTGAATGGGGGGACACACAAGAGCAGCACTCTGCTGATTATAGAACATGCGTGTTCTCAATGGAGAGATGACCACAGGGCATCCTGTGGACAGTAGGGTGTGGGGCTTCTAGTCAAAGCAGGGGCCCCAGTTTGCATAGATGGGAGCAATTCTCCATTTCCTCTGAAACATGAACTTGTTGTAGGGTGCAGTGTGGCAGAACATCTCAGTGTGCTTCTGTGGGCCCCTGTGTTGTGAGAAACTGCAGTCTGAGATCTGTCTTCAACTCATCGAGGGTTAGAACGGTGTTTCACTCTGGTTGTCTCTCTAACAGGCTATATGGGGAAGTTCTGTGAGGTGGATGTCGACGAATGTGAGAGCAACCCCTGTGTAAATGATGGCATCTGCCGAGACATGGTCAATGGCTTCACCTGCACCTGTCAGCCAGGTAAGAAACTCATTTTCCCAGTATCACCAGATCAACAGTATGTGTCAAACGAATGCAAAACATTAATTTGTGTGGTTAATATACAATCTTGATTCATGTAATAGCAGGCTAAATCCAACTTCGCCCCCTAGCCTGATAGAGTTTTTGAGTAATTACTCATTAGAGTGAGGTCTTGAGCACTATGCAACTGCGTGCCCAAACAAAGACACTATTGTGGCCACTCTGCACAAGCACCCCTCCTCTTCCCAACTTGTCCACAGAGAAGGGATAGCAGTCTCACCCGTCTCCCTCTGCATAGAGGTGATGGGAGGGGGAACAGCAGCCCTGCTAATGAGATTCTTTTCCATGTCCGCAATTTACATCTGGGGCAGACAACCCTGCACCCCCCATTTAGCTATTGAGCCTTTAGCATTTGTGCAATGAAAGAGGGAGGGCTGCTGGCCTTGAAGAAAACAATTCTAGCATCTCCCCCTCTAACCTTCTGCCCTGGGCATCAACATAGATCCCATCATAACACTGTTAATCAACACAACAGCCTCTAAAGATGCAGAAATGAACATTTCTGTGGGGCCCCAGCCTTTTTTATGAACTTACTAGTACGTTTTCCCAGACAAGGGATATCAGTCAGTGTTTAAGGCCCAGTGCCTACACAACTGCTCATTTTCCAGATAATGTCATTTTAATCACCACAAAAATATGGCAAACTTGATTAATGTCTGCCAATATACATATAATAGGACAGTTTATATTTAGACATAGATCTAAAAAAATTATCCACATACACAGGATAACGCACAGATCAGATCTAGAATATGACTGTTAAAAACATTTTCCAAATCTAGTCCAGATTGTGATTTTTGGATGGATTCAGAGAATGAAAAACCTGGGCATATTCTAAAACTCCAGTATTCACTTCAAATCAGATGTTTATTAACAGTCTGGAAGAGAATCAAAACACATTGTATGTTAATAATGATATACACACCACTAAGATCATAAATTCAAATGGAGATTCAGTGAACCTTCTTTGAAAACTCAATTCCACTTTAGATTCAAATAAGACAAGGAGCACATATCTCCAACTAGGCTGAGCTCTACTGCCCCCAAAGGTGAACCTAATGACCTGACCAGTGTGTGGAGCTCACCTCTACTGCCTCAGACTGACCTCTAACCCCTATGTTTGCCTGTCCCAGGGTTTACTGGCACCATGTGTCAGATTGACGTAGATGAGTGCGCCAGCACTCCCTGCCAGAATGGAGCCAAGTGCATTGACCGTCCCAACGGGTATGAATGCCGCTGCGCTGAAGGTAAGCTGCTAAATGAAGATGTGTGTCTGATTGTGTGTGCCTGCTGTGCAAGAGTTTTGTGGAGCCCTTTAGGGTTCAAAGTCAAATTCACCATCACTGACTAGATCCAAACACCTGAACGTAGTGATCTCAGGGTCAGATGCTTCTTGTTTCTATAATCGTACAGCTGACGAGAAGCCTCAAATCCCCCTCCTTTGCCCTGCAGACCCCAATGTCACAGGGTCACCAAGGCCAGCAGCTGCTGACGAGGGGGGTTATGCTCGGTCATCACCCTGACATCTGTTCATCTGTAACCCACAATGCACTCCCACACATCACCGTATGGCACATCCAAAGCTCCCAGCATTCACTTTCACATAGCTGTGCCTGCAGGAATGTCTATTTTCTGGTTTTAATTTATCCAGCAAATTAGCATGAACTTGTATGTGAATGTTTTGGGCTTAAGATACAGTACATACTGCATGTGTCACTAGGCTTTTAGAAAGCACGTACATGGAGTTTGTGTATTGTCTGAAGCAGCCTGCTGTTTGATATTCTCCGTGCTCCAGTTCCCCTCTGCTGAGCTGTCCCGTTAGCTGCGACGTAGGGTATTGTCCTGCTGCTCGAGGGGACAAAAGCAGGTCTGTGAGGCCTGTGAAGGGCTCTCTCTCTCTCTTTCTCTCTCATCACCACAGCCCAGCCCTGTCCTGCTCCTCACAAGGCCGCTGCCTTGACAGACTGTCGGCATGGAAACCACGGGAACAGAGACCCCAAACTGTAGCTTTCACAAGAGAGAGAAAGAAGGAAACGGAGGGAGCAGACAGAAAAGAGAAGAAAAAAAACAGATTGAGACTAGGAAAAGAGGAGAGAAATTTTCAGACCAAAAAAGCATAGTGGGGGGGGGGGGGGGTTGTCAAAGGGTTGGTTAAGAAGGATAAAGGGTACAATCGAAACCGAGGAAGTATTTACACCTCAGACAAAAACACAAATAAAGGGCACTGAATCACTCATGCAGACTTTGTGAGCTACAGTGGTCATGAGAAGACAGAAAGAATATAGATATAGAAGGAACGAGTACAATGCACTTTCGTCTGACCTAGCCTGTGCAGGAATGGGCCACAGAGGGGAAATTGTTCTTGACAGGCAAGAAACAGAAACACAGGAACCTGTGGAGCACTTGGAGACTTTATGCAAATCTGATACCTCTCGCTATACTCACTACCTCAGTCAGTCCTTGAGATGTCAGGTAAACAGAAAGTACCATTCTCTTCTCATTCACTCCTACACGTCTCCTCTTTGTCTTCAGGTTATGAGGGAAGGCTGTGCGAGAGCAACATCAATAACTGCAAGCCTGACCCGTGCCACCACGGCACTTGCGTAGACGGCATTGCCAGTTACACTTGTAACTGTGAGCCGGGCTACACTGGCTACCGCTGCGAGAACCAGCTCAACGAGTGCCACAGCAACCCCTGCCAGAATAGTGGCAAGTGTGTGGACCTTGTCAACAAGTATATCTGCCAGTGTCAACATGGCACCTCAGGTGAGGGATGATGTATCAATAATTCAACTGCATTCGTTACATTAGGTTTCATATTAAAAAGGTTTTTGCTTCTCACACAGGCACCAACTGTGAAATCAACTTTGACGACTGCGCTAGCAACCCTTGTGACTATGGAATCTGCAAAGATGGCATAAACCGCTACGAATGTGTCTGCCAGCCTGGCTTTACCGGTGAGACAGGACGAGATCCTCCCCTCTCTTTTCTTATACAAGTTAAGGGAAAGTTTGCAGATTCAGGGATATGCAGAAAAGAAAGCTCATTATAAATTTCTCTCCCTTTCAGGGCCTCAGTGTAAAGATGAGATTGACGAGTGCCAGTCTAATCCCTGTCGCAACGGAGGAACCTGTGTAGATGATGAGAACGGCTTCCACTGCCAGTGCCCTGAAGGTTTCCATGACCCGTTCTGTTATTCACAAGTGGACGAGTGTGCCAGCAGCCCATGTTTGCATGGGACCTGCAGAGACAATCCTAATGGGTACAGTTCCATAACAAGCTTCAAAACTAGCAGGAAGTAAATAAACGTGGACTTGCTTTGAGTGTGACTTCGTTTGAATTGCTCCTGCAGCTATCGATGTGACTGTGAGCCTGGATGGGTGGGTAAGAACTGTGACCTAGACCGAAACGATTGTTTGCCAAGCCCCTGCCAGAATGCAGGCACCTGTTTCGACCAACTCAATGGTTTCACCTGCAAGTGTCGGCAAGGTTTTAGAGGTGAGATATATGTTACATTAGCACAGTATGCATACTACAATAACAACAACAAAAAGAGATTTTATTACACATTCCTCTACCGAAAAGAACAGACTGTCCTCTCATATTTAATTCAACCTCTAATGCTGAAAATAGTCTAATGTTTCCCTAAATCTCAGACATAACTCCCCCTACTGCATGTTTTTAAAGACTGCACTGCCAATAGCTGCATTCTGAAAGCTGTCTCCTATCCTCAGGTAACTTATGTCAGGTGAACATCAATGAGTGTGCCTCCAGCCCGTGTCTAAATCAGGGCACCTGTGTTGATGGAGTCGCCAGTTTCACTTGTCTCTGTGAGCCACCTTATAGCGGACCCACCTGTGCAGATCTGCTCACACCTTGTACTCCAAACCCCTGTGCCAACCATGCTGCCTGTGTGCATACACCTGACTACCACGGCTATCAGTGTAACTGCCAACCCGGATGGCAGGGTGAGTCACTAAACGCATTCTGATTCAAGTCTATAAGAATTGAGTTTGCTAAAGTATGTCTAACTCTTAAGTGTCCTTCCCACCACAGGTCAGTTGTGTAACATTGACATAAATGAATGCACCTCCAACCCCTGTAAGAACCGCGGGGACTGTACAAATACGCCGGGTGGCTATGTGTGCTCCTGCCGTTCTGGTTACACTGGACCAAACTGTGAAACAGATATTAATGAATGCTCACCAAGTGAGTCAAACTCAATAGAAACCAGGTTTTTATTGCTGGTCTCACAAATGAAATGGTCCAACTTTTCTTCAGCACAGTTGCCACGGTCTCATAGTGTTTTTGGTTTTGTCAGACCCCTGTCTGAATGGAGGATCCTGTACAGATGGAGTTAACTCATTCCGCTGCAGCTGTCTGCCAGGCTTCACAGGGGCAAGCTGTGCTACCGAGGTAAATGAGTGTCAGAGCGCCCCCTGCAAGAACGGAGGCGCTTGCACCGACTACGTCAACAGCTACACTTGCACTTGCAAACCTGGCTTCACGGGCCTTCTCTGTGAGACCAACATACCAGACTGCACTGAAAGGTGAGACCGTCAGTACCTTATAAAAGAAATACTGTAGCCAATAGTAGCGCAAAAAACAAATAACATCCCCTATTTGTTTTAGCTCCTGTTTTAATGGAGGCACCTGCACTGATGGGATCAACGGGTTCAAATGTACCTGCCGGTCAGGATTCACTGGAGACTACTGCCAGTACGAGTTGAACGAGTGTGACTCTCAGCCATGCCTTAACGGAGGAGTGTGTCAAGATGCCCTCGAGTCATATCGCTGCTCGTGTCCAAAAGGCTACACTGGCACTCGTTGCCAGGTATTAATTCCAGATTATGCGCTAACCTTAAAATGCTTGCAACTATTCTATAAATGGTATTGGAATAGACGAATAAAATAAACAACTTTAATCAGTGATACAATAGAATCATTCAAATAAATGATAGAATAAAATGTTTTTCGATCTTTTAGTATCCAGTTGATTGGTGCAGGCCTTCTAACCCATGCAAGAATGGTGGTCGCTGCAGACAGAAAGATGCCTCCTTCACATGCGACTGTTTGGGAGGCTGGTCAGGTCGTTATTGTGACATCCCAGGAGTGTCTTGTGAAGTTGCAGCCAGACAGAGAGGTATATAATATTGCATGTAACTTTATTTTTCCAATACAGTTTAAATGTGATCTCCTCGTTGTTACCTGTCCACACTCTTTCTCCCTCTCTCACTCAGGACTCCAAACAGACGAGCTTTGCCACCATGCTGGACACTGTGTCAATACTGGCAACACACACTACTGCAAATGTCACGCAGATTATACAGGCAGTTACTGCGAGTCCCAGTTTGACCACTGTGAGGACAAACCTTGCCTCAATGGTGCCACCTGTAGGAGCTACATGGGAGGATTCACCTGCGATGTGAGTCATCTTACCACAGCTACAAATAGCATATCATTTGTATTAGTATAATGTCTAATTACATTACATCTATACAACTGTTTCTGAACTGGCATGCTTTTCCTCTAGTGCATGCCTGGTTATGAGGGGAACAACTGCGAGAGAGAGGTCAATGAGTGTCAGTCTCATCCGTGTCAGAATGGAGGAACCTGCATTGACCTGGTGGGACATTACATATGCTCTTGCCCTCCAGGCACACTAGGTGAGATAGAGTTCAAAAATTACATTTAAATAATACACCTGAGCTGGAGTTAAATGCATTAAAGAATTAAAGTCTCAAGTGCAAAAATACAAATATATACAAAACTGTTCGAAACTTTGGGGTCAATAAAGTAAAAATAAAATAAAAAATCATAGTAAAGAAACCAGTAATGTTGTTACAATTTAAAATAAGCCTTTTCTGTTTTAGCACATTTTAAAATGTCATTTATTCCTGCGATGCAAAGCAAGCCAGTGTCACATGATCTTTCAGAAATCATTCTTATATGCTGATTTGATGCTCTATTAACATTTCTTATTATTATCAATCTTGAAAGCAGTTGTGCTGCATTCATTTTTTAGGATTCTATGAAGAATACAACAAAAAGAGCATCATTTAAAATAACAAAATTTGTAACATTACTGTCATTTTGGTCAATTTAATGCATCCCTGCTGAAAGTATTTATTTGCTTCAAGAAAAAAATCTTACTGACCCCTAATCTGGAATAAGGTCAATGTAATGTTTTTATCATGACCTTTTTAGGGGTCCTCTGTGAGATAAATGAGGATGACTGCGCAACTCCCTCATGGCCTCGGGGCATGCCCAAGTGTCAAAACAATGGCACCTGTGTGGACAGGGTTGGAGGGTACAGGTGTAACTGCCCTCCTGGCTTCACTGGAGAACGCTGTGAGGGAGACATCAACGAGTGCCTTTCGAACCCCTGCAAAACCTCCAACAGCTTGGATTGCATACAGTTGCCAAATGATTACCAGTGCATGTGCAAACCCGGATTCACAGGTGAGGGATGTCTGAAAACTGAAAATGTGTCTGTGATTTACATAAACGACACTGTAATGTGTCTCTAAATACTCACTTCATTGTGTCTTCAGGACGAGGGTGTCAGAATAGATTTAGTGTGTGCGAATCTCAGCCTTGTAAGAACGAAGGAGTATGCTCCTTGTCCAGCAGCTCGCCACTGGGATACACTTGCACCTGTCAGCTTGTGAGTATACAAGCCTAATATGATATAAACTATAGCATTATGATCTTCTTGTTTCCCTCTTTACTGTACTGTTAAACTTCAAAAGCAACTACTTAACTCCTCCTTGTCTCTTTCTCAGGGGTACGCAGGTGCTAACTGTGAGAGGAGCATGAACTGCAAAGAGCTGCCTTGCTACAATGGTGGGAGCTGTAGTGATACCTCACGAGGTGCACGTTGCACCTGCATTCAGGGCTTTGGCGGGCCACAGTGTCAGCACCGCAGCAACGAGGGCTGCTCTTCCAAACCTTGCAGCAATGGAGGCTTGTGTACAGAGGAGACCAGCTTCCCTTTTTTCCACTGCCAGTGCATCAGTGGCTGGAAGGGGATCCGATGTGAACAGGAAACAAGGGCTTTGCCCCATTGCCCTATTGCTGAATGTCATGGCAAGGCCAATGACGGTGTGTGTGATAAAGAATGTAATTCGCTTGCCTGCCGCTGGGATGGAGGTGACTGCTCTCTGGCTACAAACCCCTGGGCATACTGCACAGACCCTCGCTGCTTGTGGCTCTTCAACAACAGTCAGTGTGATGAGTTCTGCAAAAATGCAGAGTGCCTTTATGATAACTTCGACTGTAAGAACAAAGAGAAAGTCTGCAAGTAAGTCTTGTACTAAGCTTTAATCATGCTTCATAGGACTGTGTATGATGGCCTTTCTCTAACACATTCTCTTTTCCCTCAGCCCCATCTATGAGACATACTGTACTGACCATTACGCAAATGGGCGCTGTGATCAAGGCTGCAATAATGAAGAGTGTGGCTGGGATGGACTGGATTGTGCAGAGAAGATTCCGGAAGACCTTGCAGAAGGCGTGCTGGTTATTGTGGTTCTGCTGCCTCCAGAGGAGCTGCTAAGGACACAAACTGCTTTCCTGCAGAAACTAAGTGCAATCCTGCACACCACACTGCGTTTCCGTTTAGATGCGAATGGAGAAACAATGATCAAACCCTATACAGGCCGTGAGCCACGCATTAAACGAGAGCTTCAACCTCAGCAGGAGGTCATTGGGTAAGTTGGGTTTACTGAAGTAATCAGTGCAGTTTCATTTACATTTATACCTTTGTACAGCTAAATTTTGCATTCCTCGTGAGCATTTTGCAAAGTTTCTTGAACATGGAACACTGACCAATATAAAGCAGCTTAGTTTGGAAGTAACCTCTCAGTAAGGGGTGCTTCATGCATTGCTACAAAATTTACAATACCAAACATTTGCCAGCAAAATATAACCAAAATGTTACAATTGTGAATGTGCCTTGATAAAAAATCTTTGGCTCCTCTGCAGGTCCATTGTATACTTGGAAATAGACAACAGGCTCTGCTCACAGGCTTCAGATGACTGCTTCCGCAGTGCTAATAGTGCTGCTGAATACCTGGGTGCTTTGTCTTCTCAGGAGATGTTAAATTTCCCATACCACCTGAAGGAAGTGCACGGTAAGTATCCACACTTACACAGACTTAATTGCTTTCTTACATCCCATTAGGTCCCATCGGTACAGTTGGATTTTATAATCATACTAATCATGCTCTTTCAGGTGTAATAATAAGTGATCCTGTGGATACTGGGGGTCCTGGGGATCCTGACTGGGTCAAGCTACTATTAGTAGGAGTAGCTTCTCTCTTCTTGTTGGTAATCTTGATGGTGGGCATGTTGATTGCCCGCCGCAAACGTGAACACAGCACACTCTGGTTCCCTGAGGGCTTCTTCCTCAAGAAGGAAACAAGCAGTAACAAGAACCGCAGAGAACCTGTGGGGCAAGATTCCCTGGGCATGAAGTAAGTGTTTCATGCATTATCAGTTCTTTATATATAACTACTATCAGTATAGTTCATCAAAATATCCCTTTCAAAGGGACTAATTAGCGTTCATGACTCTTTGCAGACACATGCCAAAGACAGCGAAAGAGTCTCTACTGGCAGATCACAGTGACCAGTGGATAGACACAGACTGCCCAGAGGCAAAACGGTTTAAGGTGAGTGACCATTTATCATTTATCTTACGATGTATTTGTCAGTTGTACATCTTACTAATGTTGGCTGTTTTTGTACAGGTGGAAGAGCCCAGTATTCTGTCTGATGGTGAGGACGCAGTTGACAGCAGACAATGGACACAGCACCACTTGGCAGCGGCAGATATCCGTATGCCTCCTTCCATGGCTCTCACTCCACCACAGGGAGAGTTTGACAGTGATTGCATGGATGTCAATGTCCGAGGCCCTGGTATGATATTTTTGGCTTTTTACTCTTAGGGTACATTCACACTTTTAGTTTGGTTCTCTTGATTCGTTTGGTCCAGACCAAAAAAAGAAAACTATACATTTGGTCCTGCTCCACTTAGCATTCACATTGGCATTTTTGACAGCGAACCTAAAGATACCGAACCTAAAGGCATAGTGATATGTTCACAACCTGATTGGCCCTGATTGGTTATTTCATTTGAACCACACCAGAGTTCGTTTGGAAGTGTCTCGGTTCGCTTGTTTGTTATACACCAGGGTTCGGATGGAAGTGTTCACACTTACTCAAATGAACTGCACTAACAGATCAATCACACCAGAGTTCATTGCAAAACATGACAAGTGTGAACACACCCGTACTCCTTGGTTAGGCCCAGTTGTCCCGCCTTATCAGTTGCCTTGCATAGATAAAGTTTAGATACAATAATAGCATATGTATTCAAAACATTTACAAACTATTATTTTACTTAGATGGCTTCACACCCCTGATGCTGGCATCCTTCTGTGGAGGTGGGCTGGAGCCAGAGGTGACCGAAGATGATGATTCAGAAGAATCCTCCGCCAACATCATATCCGACCTTATTTACCAGGGAGCATCGCTTGCAGCTCAAACCGACCGCACTGGAGAGACTGCTCTGCATCTGGCTGCACGTTATGCCCGAGCTGACGCAGCTAAACGGCTCCTGGATGCTGGGGCTGATGCAAACGCACAGGATAACACAGGCCGCACACCTTTGCATGCAGCTGTAGCAGCTGATGCCCAAGGGGTATTCCAGGTAAAGTCACCTAAAACCAAATGCTGTATAAAGTATAAGCAGATATGGACTATTGAAACAATGTCAGTGTTATGTATCCCATGTTCCTGCTTCTGCAGATTCTGATCAGGAACCGTGCCACAGACCTGGATGCACGCATGTATGATGGCTCCACTGCTCTGATCCTTGCAGCCCGTCTGGCAGTAGAAGGCATGGTGGAAGAGTTGATCACCTGTCATGCTGATGTCAACGCTGTTGATGAAATCGGTAAATGCAAAAGAAAAGAAAAAGTTCCTGCTCCTGATGTGAGGTTGCTTTGTTTCTGATGGTTCCATTCGCTCTCCAACAGGAAAGTCAGCTTTGCACTGGGCAGCAGCAGTCAACAATGTTGAAGCTACAATTGCCTTGTTGAAGAACGGTGCCAATAAAGATATGCAGGACCTTAAGGTATACAATTTTTTCCTATAATATTCAGATATAACTTTCTCAGTTATGTTGTTAACTTTTACATCTATCTACTATCTTTAGGAGGAAACTCCACTATTCTTGGCTGCCAGGGAAGGTAGCTGTGGGGCTGTAAAGGTGTTGTTGGCTCACTTTGCTAACAGGGAGATAACAGATCACATGGACAGGCTCCCTCGAGATATCGCGCAGGAGCGCATGCACCATGATATTGTGCAGCTATTGGATGAATATAACACTGTAAGAAGTCCGCAGGGACATGTAGGGGCAGGTCACCACCTATCTGGTAGCCACACCCTCTCACCACTCATGTGTCCTCCCACCAACTTCCTCCAAGGGCTGAAAAGCACCCCGCAGGGTAAGAAGAACCGTCGCCCAGGGGCTAAAGGCATAGGTGGACAGCACACTACCAACCTGAAAGAATCAGCCAAAGCACGTAACAAACGGCTGACGCTAGACATGCAGAGTGCTTTGCTGGAGAGCTCCGTCACGCTCTCCCCTGTCGACTCGCTGGATTCGCCACGCGGAGGTGCCAGCAACGCCGGCTACATCACCAATCCAACCTCACCGGCTGCAATGCCCTCTCCTGGCCTCTTCCACTCCTCTATGTCTGTCCCTACCACTCCAATGGTGCACAGCAGTATTTTGAATGGCACCAGCCCTTTTGCAGTCTCCCTAGCTCAGCTGAGCGACCTGAGTGATGGTGGGCTCTCCATGCACGGTCGTGTGGCCATGCAAGGGGGCGGCGTCAACCAAGGCCCCCACAACTGCGTGCTGAATGCCGGCCAGATGAGCCTCAACATGGGTATAGTAAGTCCAGTAAGCGTGCCATTTGACTGGCACAACCGCATGCCCCCCTCTTCTCAATGCAGTCAGACCATGGTCAACATTATGCATCCAGCAAGTAGCCAAGCAGGCATGCTCCCTCAGACACCGACCCTGCAGCAAAGCAGCATGCTCATGCACCAGCAACAGATGTTCCGTAATGCCCAGCAGTCCATCCTGCAGCCAACACCCGTCTCCAACACACCCTCTATTAGCCCAGTCAAACTGCCACCCATTGCAGAGCAGCAGCAGCAGCAACTTCACAGCCATGCCCTCACCAACCCCAACCTTACCCGCATGGGCTCCTCCACTCCCCCGACCCCACAACAGGCACAGCCTCCTCCAGCTTTCTACCAGCCACAGACTCAGCCACCGCAAGCCTCGGCAGCTCCTCAGGCTTCGCAAGCACAGGCTATCCCATCTCAGGCACACCCGGCACAGGTGAGCGTTAGCACCACAGGGCCGGAGGATTACCCCACACCGCCCTCCCAGCACAGCTGCAGCTCGGCCATGGATGCGACACCCAAGCATTACCTGCATGTGCCCAGTGAACATCCTTACCTGACCCCTTCTCCAGAGTCTCCAGAGCCCTGGTCCAGTCCCTCTCCTCACTGTGTGTCCGATTGGTCTGACTCCACCCCCAGCCCAGCCGTCACAGCTCCTACCCAGACCCAGATTTCGCATGTCCAGGAGTCCAATGGGAAGCTGCAGGTGTTTGCTTGAGCAACTCAAACTACCTATAATGTTTGTGACTTTGAGAGAGTAGAGTTGTCAAGCATCACTCTAGGACTTGTTTTTTTTTACTTACCTGTCAGCCCATTTCCAAGATTTTATTTGGATTAGGATTGACTGTTTTGCATCAAAAAGACTGTCTGCTGGTGTTTGCAGAAAGCAAGTTAAAGGGAAATTTGTGTTGTCTTAAAAAGAAAAGACAATTTAATGAAGTAAGACGTTCTGTCACAGATGGACTTTAATTATAAAAAAAAGTATATGAAGAATACCATGTCTTTCATTTCAAAGACTTGGGGACATTCCTGAAACTAACAAACTGAGAGAAAAGTGAAATGTTGAAGGAAAATTCTTTCTTTTTATTTATTGTCTTATGTTTTCCAAACTGCCTTGTGGGTGTTTCCACCCTCTTTCTGTTTCTGATTCTGTTGCTTTTAGTGACCCCCATAACAACTGCCTTACTATTCCCAGTATATTATGTGGGGCTTGTGAGATCTCCTCAGGTTCCATGTTTCTACTGTTACAAGAGGAACAACTCATGATTGCTTAGTTTGCCTGTTCCACCCCAGTTCCATCAGCAGCAACTGATACAGTCAGAATTTATAAATCAGTCTTTTGAGTGACACACACACACACACACACACACACATAATGAGATTAGAATTTTAGTGATATTTATTTAGTCTAGCATTCAGAAACAGATTGGCACATGAAAACAGAGGTATATAGAGACCAATACAAGTGAAAATATTCTGATTTAAAATGATTTTATACGTTTTGTAAAAGTATTTGTGTGAATGTAGAGGGGCATCTGTAAAGCACTTCAAGGGGGAAAAGCTTGAGAGAGCGAAAAAGACGGGAAGAAAACCCTCAAATCCTCTAAAACAGGCCAGTTTTCAGTTTTGTGTTGTATCAGTGGAGATTATTTTAACGAGCAGTTTTTTCAGTGTCTTACATAGGCCTGCGCAGGCGAATGCTCTACCTGTTCCCTCTCAACATCCCAGCCAGTCACTGCCTTATAGTCTTGCCTTGTGTAAATTAGTTTTCTATTTTTACTTTAATAACCACATGTTTGGAACCACAGTTACCTGTGGCACATTGATGTATTAAGCTGTGTTATTAGGCTGCTGCTCTGTGTCACTTTTTCGGTGACACCCAACTTCCTTTCCACAAACATTCCTGCTCAGAACCCAACCACCAGCACTCGTGGAGCCGATGACCGCTGCGGACCTGATCTCACCGTGTTCCTGAGCCCTCACAAGCCCTTCATTTCAATACTGAACAGCTGCAGCTGACACTTGACCACTAGAAAGTCTTCCTCTGGGGCTTTATGAAGCCAAGGCAGTGTGGTTGATTGATTTTAATGTAATTTGATCCCTCAGGTCGTGCATTTCCATGTGGTCTAATGATATTCCAGCTCCTTTTGGTTTGGATAGCAGGCATATGTGTTGTGTGTTGGGTACATGGCTAACGGGGTTCTAATGGTCTGCTATTGCTCTGTTACTCCTCAGGGAGGTGTTATATAGCATGCAGTGTTGTCTGCATCTTTAGCAGTTCCCACCCCATCAGCCTAGACGATGACATCTGTCGTGTCTGGTCAGAAGGCGTGAGATGGGAAACGCTACCATGTAGTGATGCCCCTGGCTTTCTGTAACATGTCCATATGTTTATCCCTCTTGATATTCCCAACTGTTAGACCTGCATTTGATGATAAGGACAGGTGTTTCCCTGCTATCGCCAAGAGGAACATGCCCATTTCACTAAACTATGGCACATAAACATTGCTTTCAGCCATATATTATTTTTTTAAATAGTATTTGTGCTTTATCTGTACTGAGTGTAACTGTTAAATCTTCATGTACCACATTTCAAGGCTTGTGATGGTTTTGGAGCACATTCTGGACCTCTTTGTTATCCTACATAAGTACTACTATTCTTTGCTAACCCAGCACAAGTCTTCCTTTAATTCACAACTTTTCACTTCTCATGATACAGTTCTCCAGGTATTTTTGAAATTCCAGTACCTTTCTGTAAATATGTTTCACCTTGTTTAAGTCTACTTGTTTATGAGAAGTCTTATGTTCCTGAAATGAATAAGTACTAAAAAGAACAACAAGTAAATGTACTTTTTATTAGCATCAAGGTGAGGATGTGACTGTGTAATTGGTCTTGCATAACTAGAACAGCCATAGATATTTTCTATTGTCATTATTAATTTCCTATACTTGTTTAAAAGTAGTTTAAATCATTGTATATAAACAGTTTTTCACAGTTTCTTTCTACAGACAAAGTTGTAAAATATGTTACTTCTAATAAAGCAGTAGAAACTACATTTCACTAATGTCTTATTCTTTGTCTCACCTCTTTTATATTTCCTTGCATTCTGAATCAAGTGTTTTGTTTTAGATCACACAAACTGGGAAACTCTAGTACTGACTAATCACTTTTTGTCAAATGTCAATGCAAAGCATCTATTTAATGATGCTCATAATGAAATTAACTCACTTGGGTACTCAATGTTAATGATTAAATGCCAACAGTCATTCGTGGTGGAGAGGCTTTCACGTAAAGAATTTGAAAACATCTTTCTATCTACATCTATCGGAATTCAGTGATATTGCAGCTTCTCCATCTAAAGTCATGAATACAAGAGTTGTTTGTTTTTGCACATGTGGGAAATTTCAAGCCTGTAACTTATTTATGTTGTTGCAAGGCAACCACATAATGTCACTAACCCACTCAATAACTGAAATTAATTAAAGCAAAAACAAACAAAAAAACGAGGTTTGTTTTTTGCAATTTATTTGTACATTGCTAAGCAACTAAAGTACCAATTTACCAATGGAGCTCCAACAATATTGATTTACTGAATCATTGGAATGTTTTTTTTTTAAAAAAACCAAACATAATTTTCCCACACGTAAGAAGCCTTGCAGACTACAACTTAACGTTTTTAATATTTTATTTTAAAGGGCTAAGAATTTTTATGTGTAAATAAAAAATTTTTGCCAATGTCTAAACAACCTGTGGCGAAACATAAAAAACAAAAGACTTTCCCTGATATCCTAGGATGGCAGTTTAGTAATAAGACAAGGATTTGGATGGCGATTTATTCACAGTGGAGAGTTTAGTGACCCTATGAACCCAGGAATGAGTTGCTCACGTGGCCTGTCACATGACTGGCCGAATCAGGCTTTTGAAAGCCTATAAACTGATTTTTATGTGAAAGACGTTTTTTGGGAGGTTACACACAATCCAGAAAGCCTCCCTTCCGTTTTATAACACAAGAAACAAATGCTTACATAATGTTTAATATACTATACTGTACTGTCTGTAACATGAATGTGTCGCGCAAAGAAAAAAAAAAAAAAAAAAAAATTAAGATTCAAAATAGTCTCAAATAGCCAGATCTAAATACACATCTGTATCAAACAACATAACAGTGTAATTTTAATTACCTCTCCTGTCGTTAATGCAGAACTGCTGCAAACATATCCACATCACTATGATCAGATGCTTTCTTAACTGCTGCTTTCTCCCTGCTGTCATATTTATTGTGTGTTTATTTTTGCAAGGAATGTGCAAGCGCTAATCGTGGCAGTGGTACTTCCGGTGACATGTTTGTGCTGGCAGCTGCCTTTGTACTAGTCTCAGCCTCAGACTTCATGCCCATGGACTGTTGGCTAAACGTCTGATGGATATGGGACACAAAACTGGAAACACTTCTGAAGTGTCGGAGTCATCATCGGACTGGTTGAATTATACAGGATTTTGGGAGACGTGTGTGTCGCATTCTTTAAGGTTCTGTCTGGAAACAAATATTCCCTGGCGCCAAACCCCCTCACGAATGAAGAAAGTCGTAGTGTTTACAACTGTGACGACGAGCGCTTATTAGGATCATCTAAACACTGAAGTTTCAAAAGACTGCGAAATATTTAAAGTTCACGGCATAGAATCTTTCAAATACGTCCGAGTGTTTTACATACCGGTCGTTTCCACGCTCCGGAACGTGAAGCTGAACAAAACTAACTGTGATTGGTTGTTTGACATGTCGGTTAAACCATGGATTCCAGACCTTCAACCGTCAGTCTGAAGGTCTGGCTATGGGAGACTACCTTTGTACTGGATAAAAACAAGAAGAACTTTGTCACGAATATATCGGGGCACTGAATTTAAAATTTAACGAAGTTTCTGGTTGCAGTTCACTTAACGGCCACCAGTGGAAGTTTTTCTGAATTTCTACTTTACATACAGCCCCTTGACTGTTAAAAACCATGGCACCATGAAAATGGCACTAGAGCTTTTACACACTGCAATTTGCAACTAAACATTATGTTTTTGATCATGATTACTGTCATAAGGTTAAAGTCAGGATCCAGACTTTATATTCGACATCAAGTACCGACCACAATAGCAAAACTGTTGCTATACTAAATGTGGTTTGTTGCTTGTTATTATTTGCATTGAGCAGGGACCCATTTTTAGACCATGAAACGGTCCCTGGGATGTTTCTGAATTGGTTTTCTCCATCAAAATCCTCTGAGAGCTTTTTAGGCAGTACCTTGACCCATTCTCCTGTGAAGTATGCGTAGAATACTCAGAGTAGCATTGAACATACGGTCATGCTGGAAGATCATTTTATAGAATGCATCTATTGGTAGTTGCCCTGTAGGGTCAGCATGCTTCATGGCAGTCAGTGGCATGTACAAACGATTGGTCTGATGACGAAATGGAGGGTTCTTGGAGCCAATCAGCTGGAGAGTTTGCTTTAAGAAATAAGAGACATTTTTCTGTTACTGAGTTGAACAGGGAGCCTTAATGAAACGAAAGAACAGCCCATCCACACACTCACCTCTGCAACGTCCTCAGGTGTCTGCCCGATGGAGTTAAAAATTTTACGTGAATATGGCAGGTAGATCTGACGGAAGATGCGAGCCGTTTCCTCATCAGTCTCTGACAGATCCATCTTCTCTGCCTCTTCATACACTTTCTTCTCAAACTCTGTTACAACTGGGCCTGGCTCCACTAACGTCATCCTGTGGGATTTATATAAAATCAATACTTACAATGCATGAAGGTTTATGCATTGTTAACATATTGTACATAGTTAATAGTTAAAAAAAAGACAAAGGTATTTAGACACTTTGTGGTTGTTGCAGGTTAATAGTTGCCACATATTTACCCTTGTGAAAAAGAAATACACTATAGCATACTTTTAAATAGAGTCTTATATTCTTTTAGAGAATATACAATAATGTGAACTGAATGTAATTCAATAATTTTAGGACACTAAAATGCATGATATAGCAATTTTTATGCAATTAAAAATATTAACTTTACATGTAATCTCAAATAATACCTTTAGTTATATCTCTAATCAGTACTTTACATGTGAAAAGTAATCCTTTTATTTGTTAGACATTATAAAAAAGTGCAAATTGTAAGTGTACAAAAGTGTGTAAAGAAACAGTCATGAAAGTGTATTCTTTTTAATTACACTTACGTGGCCTTTTATTTTATTCATATCATTTAACCTGCAAGTACAGTTTAAAAAAAAATACACTTCAGATTTTAGACTAGAACGGAACATCCACTAAAAATCACTTTAGGACCAGCTGATTAAAATTGAATTTGACCTCTGAGCATATTTAAGTTAACCTAGCCCTTTTTATCAATTTGCTAGAGAATTAGTTTTATTGTGTACTCACTTGACATTAAACTTCATAGCTTGCACAGCAAGACTCTCACAAAACCCCTCTACAGCAAACTTAGAGGCAGCATATACATCATTGAAAAGTAGTCCTGGGAAAGAAAAACGAGAGTACTCTAAAAACAAATTTTCTGAACAGTAATTGTATGATTCTTTCAATTGAATGTGTACAGCTTAAATAAATGAGCTTTGTGGTACTACCCTGGATGCCCATGACGCTGCTCATCACTACGATGTGTCCACTCTGACGCTGCTTCATGTCAGGCAGCAGTTCCTTCACCAGTCTCACCAGGCCAAAGAAGTTAGTGTTGAAGAGATCCTGCATATCACTTACACTCTGACACTCCAAAGGACCAATCATACCCACACCGGCATTATTCACTACAAAACAGTGTGGGAGAGTCTATATCAGGGGGTCCCAAAATTGGTCCTGGAGGGCTGCTGTCCTGCAGAGTTTAGCACCAACTTCCCTTAGCACACCTGCCAGGAAGTTACTAGTTATGCCAAATAAGAGCTTGATTAGATGGTTCAGGTGTGTTTAATAGGGGTTAGAGTTCAACTGTGCAGGACAGTGGGCCTCCAGGGCACCCCTGGTCTAAATCAAGCCGGATGTGGGTAAACATTCTGTAGCATTTTGGAGAGTACAGTCTAAAGGGACAGTTCAGGCAAAAACTAAATTCTGTCATCAATATATATGATTTTCTTTTTTTCGGTGGAAAATAAAAGAGATGTTTTGAAAATTGTATGCTTTTTTTCCATTCGGTGGATGTTAATGGAAATCAAAACTGTATTGTTACCAACATTCTTCAAAATATCTTTTGAGTTTTGCAAATGAATAAGAAATCATACAGATTTGTAACAAAATGAGGAAGAGTAAACAATATCCGAATTTTCCATTTTGGATGAACTATCCTTTTAAAACATAGGTTGGTACCCCTGCCACCATTAGCAGTGAGAAGGTTACACATGTGAAAATAGAGCGATATTGTAATTTTATTTTTATTTTAGAAACGTTAAAGTCAGTGGCGAATCTACTACCAAAAAACAGTTAATTAACATATTGCTGATACAAGTGATGCCAATTTGAGCATCAAGTTTCTCTGATGAACTCTGTGTGGTAACACAAATGTGGAATAAAAACTTAAAAAAATAAGCAGATAACTGTTTGTGTTGAAAAGCTTTTAGTCAAGTCAAAAGACACAACTTTTGGTTGTGTCGCTGTGAAGCTGCAATGCTCAGCAACTAAGATGAGCGAATGAAGGAAATATGTGTTGGAAAGGAAACTCTCAGTGTCACCTAACACATCCACTCGTCGATCTGACAAGCTGTCGACACACTCTCTGATGGAGTCCTCACAGGTGGCATCCAGCTGTCGGATCTCCAGGGATCTGTTGAGGCTTTCTCCAGCTGCTTTCTCCAGAGCTTCTCTCCTATCCAGGTCCCTCATAGTGGCCACTACTAACTCAAGCACAATCAACAGTTAAACTTAAAATAACACTAAAAACATTATACTACGCTTACCTGTTTATAAGCTAATGTACATTCTGTAAGACCTTAGAATATTGTTGCATCTCTAATGGATAACTACACAGAAACAAATAAGTAATACAGCATTAACATTCTAGTAGCTACTATATTAACTATAACAACAAAATGTTGATTTAAGAATAAGTAACAGCACTCAGTTGAATGCATTAGTTCACTGTTAGAACTAGAATTTTTTTTCATACCTCTACCTACTAAGAAATTCCATACAGTTTGATAATTAATTAAAATAATGTAGAATGCATAATTTGAAAAAATCATGTTACCGGTAAATCAACTAGTGAAAATATGACTCCCTTGTGATGACTGAAATCACTGTAAGCTTTTGAGGTGTTTTTGAAAGATTTTGGCTAGTTTATCCTTCGGATTTGGTAACACCGGAATCATTACTACCATCATTCTTACAATAGGTATTAATGAAAACCCAATCTCATTTCTTCTAACCATTCATAAAGATTAGGCAAGGCAAGTTATTTTATATAGCACATTTTATACACATGGCAATTCAAATTCAAATTAGGAGATATCTAAAGCAAAAAAGATATACATAGAAACCATAACTTTCAGTGAGGTATATTAAATAAACAATTTTTCTAAAGTATTTGGTGTATGGCTGATCAAATGTTCCAGTAGTCTCCATGATATAGTCTTAATTTCAGAAGGATTCCAGAAAATTGTAAAGTGCAAAAAAACTGCAATTAAATATTAATTTCATTAAAACTGTCCGCAGTCAGTTCTGTAAGAATACTGATAAAATGTACTAATTATTTACATATTATTATCTATAGATTCTGTAAGTGGTTAAATTTTAAAGTAGATGACAAAATCTAAATAAAAATCTAAATAATCTGTCATGTGTTATAATTACTGATTAGTTTCACATTTATTATAGAACTGTATGTAGCCTCTGGGAGGCATGAAAACAAATTGGTTACTGATTTGCTAATAAAAGACTACCACATATTACTAATGCAGGAATCCCAGTCTCATGTTAATTAATAATAGTTACTGCAATGTTAATATTGAATTACTAGTCCTTTTCATTATGCATTAGTTACTGTGTTAGTTATTAATTTTTGAAGGAACCTTATATTTAAGATTATAAGAGGCCGTATCTTCTTACCCTTGAAGCGCTTTAATTCATCTTTTGCAAGACGGACAGCCACCGCCAAACCAATTCCAGAGGAGCATCCTGTCACCAAAACTTTGCGCGTCCCCATAACTTTCATTCAATGATAATTTTTAATCTGAAACTACAATAAAATCATCAGTTTTACATTAATAGAAATACATTACACCACATAGCCTATGTAAATATGATTAATAATAGCAACAGTGCCAAGTAGGCTACATTTTGCAAGCTCTTCAATATGCAAAAGTCAGTAATTACACAGTAAGAAGATCGTTTAATTCAAAGTTTAACAGGTGTATATTTTAGGTGAATATTTAACGGGACAAATAAACGTAGAGAGAACGCTGAAAGGTTTCTGGACTACGGATTAAATCTTAATCAGATTTGCTCAGCACGGGAGCGCGCCTCGTGCACTCTTAACTGGTCAGTTGCAATGCACTAAATCTGTGTTAAATTTCACATCTAAAACCCGACGACATGTGTTATGTTACATAAAGCTCTTTACGTTTAAATATTAAGCATTCAAATTGACAGGAACGACAGTTAACTCACTGCGTGAAAAACAAAACAGATACAAATGCATATAATTTTTAGCATAAGACTAAACCTCTTTCAAGCGTTCTGGTACATGCTCTTACTGAAAGCAACAAAATCGTCCGTTCTGCAGCGTGTACAGACCTGTGTTCTGTTGACAGACCTCGATCTTATCATCCATAAACTCCTTTCAGCCGGAGCGCGTGAGTTCTGCACGAGAGCGACACTGTGAAAACAAAACATGTTGCGTTTGCGTTCAGAGAACCCTGGGATTTGAAGTCATTGACTGTATAATAATAATAATAATAATAATAATAATAATAATAATAATAATAATAATAATAATAATAATAATAATAATAATAATAGTAAAAGTAATAACTGTTATTATTATTAGGCCTATATAATTATAAAAATATATAATAATATATATTTAAAAAGTATGTCCTAAATTGATTATTTATAAATAGGTTTAATATTTGTATTAAACTTTTAGACTGTGTCTTAATAACTAGTTTGACTAACAAGCAGTTAACCAAGTGGTAATCAGTCTTACTTTTCAGATTCAAATTAGACCAATATATACCATTGTATGTAACTGAATTTAAAAAAAAATGTATGACCAGCCTTGAAGAAAAAAATTGGATGACTAACTTTTAAGAGTAGTCTAAGTAGTTTATGCATCTGATCCCCATACAGAATCAAAATGACGCAATGACGTTATACTGAAACACGCAATTGATTAAAGAATTACTGAACAAATCGGATTGATTCTTTATAGTGAACCGATTCAGGAGATTCGAATAACTCAATGAATCTGAATCTTCACTACAAATTCGCATGAACGATATTGTGGCGACCTCTAGTGGTCAATGCTATATTATTTTTGATCAAACTGAAAGTAATATCACACTGATATACTGAAAGCGCTAAAGGAAACGGTGCGACAGTATAAGAGGTTTAGCATTGTCGTTACAGATACTAAAACAACACCGAACGACAGAGAGATGAGCCGAATACAGGAAGAAGTAGAGGTATAGTATTTGTTATTCGAATAAACATACAGTTAAATGGCACATGATATTTTATTGGAGACATTATGACAGGCACGCTATTAAAGGAAGTATACTACAGCAACTTCCTCAACAGTCACAGTGTATTTTGCTCGTAGTTAAAAACGGATTGATGTGTTCCTGCATTAAAGGAATCAACTTCGTACTAATCTTAAGGGCCACACACGAGTCTTACACAGTTTTATACTACGTGGTTGTTCTTTCAAATAAAGATAAATAACAGTAAATATGTCTTGTGCTCTCTGTTGACTTAGTTGGAAAAAAGTGTCAGGCGACTGAGAGAGAGGTTTCATGGACTTGTTGAAATTGACAAGGCTGTAGTGCTCATGAGACGCTATGAAAACAATCATCGTATGGTTGCAATGTGTATCGCCCTGATGGAAGACAATGAGAGGGGTAAAGTGCAAACCTTTTCTCCTGCGAACTCTCATAAGTGTATTATTTGCCGTTACTCACTCTACTATTCATGCAATTTCTCTTTATAACATTTTTTATATGTGCTTTTTGTGTGTTTGTGTCGACTGCACATCTTATTTATGTGTTTTTTCATATCTAGAGCTGGACGAGGAAGACATGTCAGCTTTGAATAATGACCCTGTAGCTAAGGTATGGTGCAGGTGACTTCTGTCAGTTTGTTTGCATTTATGGAAAGAGCTTGTGGGTTTAATTTGTAGCAAAAAATAATTGGTACACATATGGCACATTTCATATATATATATAATCTAGTGCAGTGTCATCCATATATATATATATATATATATATATATATATATATATGGATGACACTGCACTAGATAAAAAAAAAATAACAGGGATTTAGCATTTGAAGAAAGGCATTTGTTATCAAATGCAATAATATGAAGTGTGTGTATACTTAAGTGCCCATTACTGGAGTCACTGTATAACTGTACATTTTCTGCACTCATATAGAACGTGGTTATGAAACTCAGAGCTGATGAAAAACAACAGGTAACATCCCAACCATCTGCTAACAACCTGTAAACATGATTTGTTATGTTACATAATTTCTGAAAGTACCAGGTACTGCTGTTTATTTCACAGTTTTTATTTGTATAATGGTGATAGTCATCAAAAATTTATAGGAAGAAAAACCTGCCCAGCCACCTGGATCCAGTGGTGCCAGTCAACCAGCACACGTAAGGAGTTTCTCTATATGGGTGTGAGTTTACAGAATAAATAAAACATCATGTTACACTGTAGTTTTATTGAATCACTCCTGTCCCACTTCAGGTAACAGCCAAGAAAAAGCCCAATGATGACACTGATATAGCGGTTAGTTGCTTTACAATGTTTACTTGAGCAATCAGTTGTACCAAGGTTAATACAGAAGAACTGTATGTGTACTGTAAGCAGTGTGAACTACAGTAACATGCACAGACCTGCTTGCAGGAGCTCAGGACGCGTCTACGAGTTCTGCCGTTAACAGAGGAGAACAAACGAATGTTTGACCAGGCTCAGGCAAACCAAATCCCTTCTGTCATTCATCAGTTTGCCTGCGAGTCATGTGACAAGGACTGGTGGCGACGTGTGCCTCAGAGGAAAAGGGTATGACGTCTGACCACACCTTACAAGCTCAAATCACTTTCACTCTGTGCTTTCCCTATGTTGAGCATTCATCTGTGTGAGCACTTGGCTTGTTACAGGTGTCACGTTGTCATCGATGCAAAAAGAAGTATGACCCTGTGCCAGCCAACAAAATGTGGGGTTGGGCAGAGTTTACCTGCCCAAACTGCTTACGGAACTTCAAGTAAGACATTCACGGGTTTTTTTTTGTATGCTGTACTGTATATTGCTGTTCTTCAGTTTTTAATGACAGTCATGGGATTGTTTTTCTTAGTTTTTTTCTGCATGACGAGGAGTATTGTATTAAGGTTTTGTGTTTCTGTTAGTGGCTTTGGTCGAATGGATGGACGTTCCCCATGTTACGGCTGTCGCTCAGCCATTTACCCCACAAAGATTATACCACCCAAGAAGAGAAGCATGGTGCCTGGGCCTAGAAGAAGAAATCAGCACAGCTGTCTTGCTGAAGACTGTTATAATCGAATGGGTAATTTGATGCTTTTTGACACAATGAGCACTAGAGGCCTTGCTCAATCTCAACGTGTCACAGTAGGCTTTTATTATATACAGGCTTCCGAACACCAAAATCAATCAATAAAGGTAATGTTAAAATATATTAACTTAGTCTGCAACACTGCAAACCACTGTATTCTTTGTATTGAGCCGTAAGATCGAGATGTGATGTCTAGATCCTCTAATGTGTTTGTTAACACAATTTTCTTTGAAAGCCAACAACATGAAATCTAAATTTGCTCTGCTTTAAATATGTTGCGCTTCTTTAAAATGCATTTGACTTTATTTCCAGCTGATGTCAACTAAGCTGTGCAAGTTATGGTAAATAATCATTTAGGCACTGTGTCAGCACAGTAACATAATGGCAGTTAACATTTGCCCGAGGCAAGATTTTAGATTTCAGACCCCCACCCCCACTTAAAAAAATGATAAAATGCTGATTTTTCAAAACTTTACTATGATATAACATAAGTATTTACATAAGTAGTACATAGATTGTGATAATAAGTAAATGGAGATGTTGAAACGCCTTGTAGGTATGTTATGATTGAATCTGTCAAAATAGCCTTTGAAGAACCCAGTCATGAGCTACTCCCACAGCTACGCCTACAGTGACAAGTACTTATTACAACAAAGAGAAATATGAGCAATATGAAATGCCTAAAATAGTCTTACAGACAACAAAGGCAACAAAATAAACCCTGTTATTTTAACATAGTATAAATATAATCTATAAATATTTGCACTTAGTGTAACGCTGGCGATGCAATGTTGCCGGATGTTGCTATTAATATAAACAAAAACCTATAAATAAACAAAATAAACAGAAATTATTTAAAATATTTTGGAATAGAACAAGTCAAAAAACGCTTACAATAGCTGGATCTTGCACACAACTCTGAATTGATTGAAGCGTCTCGCAGCGATCATTTTCATACCACCGACGCTAAACATTCTGAATTATACATGCAGACATTTACAGTATTGTTCAAAATAATAGCAGTACAATGTGACTAACCAGAATAATCAAGGTTTTTCGTATATTTTTTTATTGCTACGTGGCAAACAAGTTACCAGTAGGTTCAGTAGATTCTCAGAAAACAAATGAGACCCAGCATTCATGATATGCACGCTCTTAAGGCTGTGCAATTGGGCAATTAGTTGAATTAGTTGAAAGGGGTGTGTTCAAAAAAATAGCAGTGTGGCATTCAATCACTGAGGTCATCAATTTTGTGAAGAAACAGGTGTGAATCAGGTGGCCCCTATTTAAGGATGAAGCCAACACTTGTTGAACATGCATTTGAAAGCTGAGGAAAATGGGTCGTTCAAGACATTGTTCAGAAGAACAGCGTACTTTGATTAAAAAGTTGATTAGAGAGGGGAAAACCTATAAAGAGGTGCAAAAAATGATAGGCTGTTCAGCTAAAATGATCTCCAATGCCTTAAAATGGAGAGCAAAACCAGAGAGACGTGGAAGAAAACGGAAGACAACCATCAAAATGGATAGAAGAATAACCAGAATGGCAAAGGCTCAGCCAATGATCACCTCCAGGATGATCAAAGACAGTCTGGAGTTACCTGTAAGTACTGTGACAGTTAGAAGACGTCTGTGTGAAGCTAATCTATTTTCAAGAATCCCCCGCAAAGTCCCTCTGTTAAAAAAAAGGCATGTGCAGAAGAGGTTACAATTTGCCAAAGAACACATCAACTGGCCTAAAGAGAAATGGAGGAACATTTTGTGGACTGATGAGAGTAAAATTGTTCTTTTTGGGTCCAAGGGCCACAGGCAGTTTGTGAGACGACCCCCAAACTCTGAATTCAAGCCACAGTACACAGTGAAGACAGTGAAGCATGGAGTTGCAAGCATCATGATATGGGCATGTTTCTCCTACTATGGTGTTGGGTCTATTTATCGCATACCAGGGATCATGGATCAGTTTGCATATGTTAAAATACTTGAAGAGGTCATGTTGCCCTATGCTGAAGAGGACATGCCCTTGAAATGGTTGTTTCAACAAGACAATGACCCAAAACACACTAGTAAACGGGCAAAGTCTTGGTTCCAAACCAACAAAATTAATGTTATGGAGTGGCCAGCCCAATCTCCAGACCTTAATCCAATTGAGAACTTGTGGGGTGATATCAAAAATGCTGTTTCTGAAGCAAAACCAAGAAATGTGAATGAATTGTGGAATGTTGTTAAAGAATCATGGAGTGGAATAACAGCTGAGAGGTGCCACAAGTTGGTTGACTCCATGCCACACAGATGTCAAGCAGTTTTAAAAAACTGTGGTCATACAACTAAATATTAGTTTAGTGATTCACAGGATTGCTAAATCCCAGAAAAAAAAAATGTTTGTACAAAATAGTTTTGAGTTTGTACAGTCAAAGGTAGACACTGCTATTTTTTTGAACACACCCCTTTCAACTAATTGCCCAATTGCACAGCCTTAAGAGCGTGCATATCATGAATGCTGGGTCTTGTTTGTTTTCTGACAATCTACTGAACCTACTGGTAACTTGTTTGCCACGTAGCAATAAAAAATATACTAAAAACCTTGATTATTCTGGTTAGTCACATTGTACTGCTATTATTTTGAACAATACTGTATATGAGGAGTTTAGCAGCAAATTAGTCAATCAGAGAACAAATTTAATTTTCAAACATGAAAAATTTACAGAGGTCCGGGCCTTGGTGACCTCATAGCTGGCTATGGCCATGCATACATACAGTGGAAAATGACATACTTAAACTTAATTATTTCATTTTATGAATGCTAGATTATAGTCCTAGTCTTGGTCTTTTTCAGGAGACATTTAGCCTCTTTTTGGTGAATTAAAAGCAAGCAGTATGTAGGCTGATATTAAAACAACATTACAGAAGCTTACATTTATTTTAAAGTAAATAAAGTAAAAATTAAATAAGCAGTTAACTCAAGGAAAAACATTCCACGGTGTCAGTGTTGCCAGTAAAGATGTTCTTAAAAGTCTATTTCAAAATACTACATAAACATCACAGGCTGATACATAGTTGTTAACTTGTGATTTTTATATCTATATTTATATTTTTCGCTCTTCTTTGATTCGCTTTTGCATTGTGCCCCCTGCATGCAAAATTAATGCATTATGACGATGTATTATAATTACGTCATGATGACGCAGAAAGTGTTTAAAGTAGCCCAACATGACATGTTGTCAAATCTTATGATTTTTCGTTGATGAACTTTATTTTATTCTAATATTATTTTAATCAGTTTGATGATCGATCAGTACCAAAAATATGTTAACTGTCAGAAATTATTTAGCCTAATAAATAGGTGTAGGAGCTCACGATGGTCACAAGAGGGCAAAAAAAAAAAGAAGAAATTCCAAAGAATATAACAAATAAAAAAACTTCTCTGCGGTACCCACCAGTCATTTTGCGCCCTAGGCAACTGTCTGTGTCACCTATTCAGGTCCCATTCCGGCATGAATCACCATTCTGATGAATATAATCAAGTCCCGTTATTTTTTTTCAGCATCATTGAAAAATACATTGGGGTGTAAATGCCACTAGTGTGAATGCTTCTGTTTTGAAATTTTCTCATTTAAAACAACAATTTATTTACAAATTATATTAGAGGACTAGTTTACCCAAAAAACTTACTCACCCTTGTGGAGTTTCACAGTCCAAACATCTGAGAAACACATTACAATAATCCACAAATAATCCAAATCTTAACTCTTGAATCTGCAAACACCGATGTTCTCAGATTTCTGGAGCCCTCTGTGTGTCTCAGTGCAGAAGCAAAAATGGCCTGTGACTTCTATTTCATGTCGGTTTAACATTTTTAAAGCAGAACTGCATGAATACAAACATCTGCATGTTTGTCTCACCTAGAGCCCCATGTTCCTGGTACCGAATGCGTTCACCCACATAGCAGACAGAAGAACAGGAAGCCACGTGTGGTTTACCCCAGCCCCGCTCACATCAGCAGCGGATCCACTGTCAACACCTGTCTGAGTCAGGGCAGTCTGATAGAGAGCATCAACGAGCTCATTCTAGATGACATCGAAGAAGAGTCTGATGAAGATTCTGACAGCAGCACCTGAGGGAGCAGCTTCAGCTCTTGCTTTGAATGAAACATTATATAATTTTTGATGTAATTTCAAATAATTCACTCAAAGTAACAAATGTATTGAGGCCTAAGCAGCCCTAATGAAATATGCAATGCACTGCAAGCTGTATGAACACAGTGCAACACACACCAAACACAGAATACAGATACAATTAAGGATCAATTAGCACACACCCTGAGGTGTGTGTATGAGAGAGTGAGCATTTGAGGTGATACGAAACTATAATGCTGTCAACAAACCTGGAAATGCTTAATAGTTGCCAGGCATTCAGCAGCACTGTGATACGAGGTTTATAACAGAGCTGATGTAAACAGACGAATGCAGGCAGATATTCCTTTCCTTATTCTATGAATTATGTTATATTGTTGGTTGGTAATTTTTTTGCATATATAAATTATATTTCCCCCTCACATGATCACGTAATGATTATTTGTGTGTCATTGTTATGGTCTTATCAATGGATTCATAAGCCACACACAAATAATCATCTGTAACACAATACAATAACAGTTAAATAACAATACAATAACAGTGTACAATAACAGTTCATTTGATGCCTTATTGATCTTAGGTAAGATTAATCTCACTATTTATACTGGTTTAAATTCAGAAGTTCTATCTGTTAACATTTCTTAACGCACTGTGATCTCAAATATTAAAATTAACATTTTAACATTAGCAAAGGATTGTAAATGATGTAAAAATATTGTTACTGAATGTTAGTTAACTAATGTTAACAAAGAAGACCTTACTGTAAAGTGGTCCCTAGTCTTCAAATAAAATAAAAAACAGACTTGCTGTTATGTCAGCCTTACAAAACAAGCCGTCCATACACACATATGGCGAACACAAGGCGAACTCTAATATTTCCCAAATGAAAACTTCAGGGACATGTGCAGAGGAAATTATGCCCAAAGACAAACAATGTGTTAAACCTTGTAATAATGTGTCAAAATAAAAATGATCTGGAATAAACATGGATTTGAGCGCAGATGCATTTGTCTTTGCAATTAAATCTGAATTTTACTTAATACTGTCTTTGCATAATTACACAGACAAATAATAATCATATCAGATGTCGAGAGAACTTCACAATGTATGATGAACTGTACAATGCATGAAACAAGACACCCTGCTACACCCAACACCTGTAAAACCATTACAAAAGCCTAAACAAAAGATACCAGATAGCACCAATACTGAAAAGAAGACAAAGAATAATCCCTTTAACAACTAAACCTTTGTATATAGCCTGAATGAAACACGAACAACTAGGAGATCTACACTTGAGCAATAAAGGAAATCACACAATTCTAGGTTTTTGCTTAAGCCAGAGAACACAGTATAGTTATAATTTGTCAAATTAAACTGCTATGGCTGAAATTGGACACTCCAACACAGAACTAGAGTTCAAGACTACATTTCTGGGTACACTGTAATCACCTGGTCAAATTTCTCATTTCAAACCATGCGTTAAAATAAATAATTATGTATTTAAAAAAAAAAATACTATCATGATAAATTGGATGTATATGAAGAGAAAAGCACAATGGATAAATTTGCATCTATTGAACTCTTTATATGGGCCAACAACTTCAGTCCATTTACTAAAGTTGCATGTGGTCACCTAAAAAAAATATTCCTCTAAGCAATTTTGACATTTATCCTGACTGTCTAGGTGTGGTCAGTCTGTGATCAAAGGTTATGTTTGCTTATTTTACATAAATTTAATGTAATTGACAGTCTGACCAAAAAATAAGTAAAAAACAAAATAGTGTCCCTAGCGGATGAGATAACTTCTCTTACTTAATGTGCTTACATGACTATAGGGTTGGGGTGTGTCTTGTAGGAGGGAACAGAGATCATAACACTGTGTGTATAAATAACAGCAGCTTGCAGCACACCTCCATTCTTCCTCTCTGACCAGCATCAAGCTAGAAAACATTCTACAACATGTAAGTTCTGAAACTTTTTTTTTTTTTTTACAATGCTGTAAAAATTACTTGAAGTTGCTGCTGGAGTTCCCTAAAGGTAACCTCATTCTTTCAAATTGTTTTAAATGTTTTAAAGGATTTGCCTGACAGGAGTGATTGTGCTGCTCTTTACAGTGACTGTAAATGCAAGAGTTGGGTGAGAATCATTTTTGCTTCCCTTGCAGCAGTAAAATAGCCACACAACAAAGACTATATATATATATATATATATATATATATATATATATATATATATATGTCCATTCTTGTGTCATGTCTTGTGTTTGCATCTCTCAGGTTCTCCAGTGAATCCAGTTACTGCACTGAGACAAAGGAATGTTTTCTGTTCGACTTGGTTTGTGCAGGAAAAGATTATGAGGTGATTATGAGGTGAGGTGAGATGTACATAAAGAAACTGAATGCATTAAAAGACAAGCTCAAGCACATTAACCTGGGGCCAGGCTCATGAAACATTCTAAAGAAAAGAAAAGAAAAAGTCTTCTTAACTGCAATTCTATTCTTTTTTCTAAAGACTGACCTTAAGACACAACTTTTTGAAACGAATCTTCTTAAAAATCACCTCAATGAGTTCATAAAGTTTGGATAGCCCTAGTATATATGCCTAATTAATGATTTATTGAACTTATTAGGTTATTTTAAATCAAATCTTATATTTAAGCATAACAACAACTCTAGTCATTGTAATGATAAGTGCTCTTTTCCTACAGGTACGGCACTATGGTGCTGCCAAGTGGGTGACCACAGAAGCTGAATCCTATTTCATGGAAATGGCAACTGCAAGAGCATTCAGGAAACTTTATAAATACATCACTGGAGAAAATGAGGCTGGTGGGTTTGTTTGTGGGTTTTGCCTACATTGTGAGGGGCCTCTGGCTTTGTGGCGGGCCTATTAATTGTTAATTCGTATTCATCCAAGTACACAACAAATATTCATTGTTATTCACAAACAGACATTCAGGTTTTTTTTGGGGGGGGGGGGGGGGATTTATGCCACTTTAGTTATGTTGGACAATGAGTGACCATCCAACCTTAAACCATTAACGCTAAAAATGCAAATATACATTCATATTAATAGTAATCCATTTAAATTATTTGTAAAAACTTTTTAATTCATACAATGAATGATCGGTACGTCAAAAATACATGCAATCTGTGTACTTGTGCTGACTTGTGCGGAGTTGATATCTGGTCATTGACAGCAGTTTGGAACACATTGTTAAGGCAGAATGTTCGCTGCGAGTCGTTGCTAAGTCATCATACCTACACAGTGTTATTATAAATAATAAGACAATATCTGTAGTTAGTATTGATTAAACTGGAGGGGAAAGTTAACACTATGTTTCCTGATGATATCTCTCAAAGGTAACATGTTAAGCATGAAAATTCATGGCCCTAGTATTGAGCCTTGTGGTACTCTGTACTGCATTTGTGATCAATATGATACCGGTTCATTCACTGCTAAAAATTTATGGCGGTCAGATAAGTATGATTTTAACCAAGCCAATAAAATTCCACAAATGCCACTGACAGACAACGCTAAAAATGTGGCAAGCAGTACAGGTGACAATAACAGGAGAAGAAGCCATGACTCCCTGTGATTGCTGAATGAGTCCGACTTAACACACAGCGAGAGAGAGAAAAGTAATCGTAGGTGTGAATGATGAGCTAACAGACTAACATAATGCTAATGCTCTGCACTAGTGTTGAGAATTAAGTAATATTTTAGCAGTTTAAACATCAGAGTGATAGTGATATCATGAGTGATAGAACGATAGAGATTCAAAAAGACAAACAAAGTTACACAGAGCTACAATTGCAAAACACTCAGCAGCACAGCAGATGGGAACCAGAACAACGTTTGAAAAACAAATGTGTAGTTTTAAATAAAAAAATTATAAATATACATATTATTTAAACTACAACAAATGGTAATAGTACCATACAAATATCAAGTTTGTGAGAATTTCAATCAAATTATTGTCCTTATTTTCTAGGTGCAAAGATTGACATGACTGCTCCAGTGATTGTTAAAGTCATTGAGAGCGCGAGCAAGTGGCAGTCATCAGTCTATGTTCTCAGCTTCCTCCTGCCCTCCAACTACCAGGCCAGTCCACCCAAACCTACCGATCCATCTGTGAGTCTCATTGATATTCTCTGTGCTTTCTATTAGACTGAGTCTTTTTTTTCTTTACCTTTGTTAATTAGATTTGTTTGCAGATATATTTTACAGACACTCCAGATATGAAAGTATATGTCAAAAGCTACGGGGGCTGGATGATGTCAGTTGTGGCCAGATCGCAGGCCCAGAGTCTGAAGACATCGCTGGACAATGTACAGGCTACATATGAGACAGGATACTACTATAATGTCGGCTATAACAGGTGCGCGCAGCTTGTAGATGAGACCTCCTTTCTGCCAATAACATTCTTTAATTTCTGTAATTCTTATGTTTTTTTATTGTGTGTGTGTGTGTGTGTTTCAGCCCAATGAAGATTATGAACAGGCACAATGAGGCATGGTATATTGTCAAGGGTGAGCCTGTGTGTCCTAAGACTGAATAATTTAGCTGAGGTGTCTTTTAAAGGTAAATGATTCATTTAAATAAGAAAAATAATTCTTAGTAATTAATTATAAAGTAATAGTACTGCATACTGCAAAAGTAATAAAACTGCATTATCCCTATGCTATAGTAATAGCAGGTTTAATTGCCTTATAACATATTTTTTTCTAATGAGTATAGGATATATACATTTTACTGTAGGATATTATACCATGAGCACATATACTGTAAAAGGTTTTGGTTTTGTTAAGTAGACGACGTAAAAAAAGGGAATTTGTCACACAAAAAAAGTCTCCAATGTTTGGTATTTGGTGTATAAGCATTTGTCATAAGCAGCTGTGATGAAAATAAAATGCCAACATTGTAATAATCTTGTGTGTCTGTGTGTGTGTAAAAACTATATAAATGTTGAAATATATTTTTATTACTTAGACATTATTAGTACATATAGAGTGACAACTGAAATTGATATCACTTAGTTTGCATTGCAGGCTATTTCCTCTTGCTTTCTAGGCATATGCACAAAAAACATGTGCATCAAACTGAATATTTTTTGATCAGTTTGGGCCTCTGAATTAAATCTATGAGTTGTTTTGTTGTTTTCTAATGTGAGCTCCATTGTCTCAGTGTATCATACCATTTGGCCAAAATGATGTATCAAATATGATATAAAACGTGCACAATTATATATATAGCTTTTAAATACTATCAACAGAGTAAAACTGTGCATTATAGTGCCACCTATAGTGCCATGTCAAGAGAACATGAATTGTGGATGGGATTTGGGATCTTCCTTCAAGGCTTGGCATTCACTACACTCCACAATTTTACAGACTAAGAAAAAAAAAGAAAAAAGAATGATGCCCAAGCAGCTTGTTTGTATTCTTAGTGAACAAAGTTTTTCCATATTTTCAATTTTTAAATGTCATTTTTGCTCAACAATGCAAGAACAATGATTCTACATTATACATATAATAGATTTTTTCGATAGCTAAAATTTGTCATCAACCAGCTATTTGTATTTCAAAGAACAGCCTAAGCCGTTGCACACATTTTGGTTTCATTAAGAGTCCAAACAATACCTCATTTAACTTGACACAATGTGTCTTTTTCATTACTCAGGTTAATCTATCACCCTTGAACTGTTTTATGGCCTTTGACGTCAGACCCCACTTCACTCTACTTACCTGCTGCCTTCATCATAACTAGACTCGCTGTTTTGTAATTGATTCCAAAGGTGCTGGAACCTCACTTATTGATTAAAAGCTACATTAGTTAGCAAGTATACACAGAATATATTATGTGTGTTGATGCACACATTTGAGGAACAGAGTAATCAGATTTAAATGTACAGAAATATGGAAGAATAGAAAGAGGGAGGACTGTAATGAAAATGTATGTTCTGCTTCTTGGAGTTTACCGAACACTGGGGAATCACACAGGTTCTGTGGTTGGGTTGGTCTGATCAACACGAATTATAGAAGTCTAATTTGGAAGATTCATGAATGGATTGCATCAGATCTTATTGTGTTTATTTTTCTTATGGTGAGTGTCACCCTGCATATATTCTGCTCCTGCGATGATCATGCATCTTGGATGAATGAGGTCTTGCTTGTTGGGAAGGTGTGACAGACTCAGATTTATTACCCTGAGCATCGAGCAAAGTCCGACTGAGGGCCTTTACACAGCACCATCTGTGAGACACCCTGCGTCTGTTTTCCTCCCTGTCCTGCTCTGAGTCCTGGAGGACTGTACAGTTATGAATGAGAGCTTACAAAGACCCATGACACCCCTCTCCTATGGACAATGAACATCTCAGACTACCCCTTGGATCACCCCCAGCCCACAGCCCACCACTCTGCCGAGTACATACAGGACCTTGTGTCACAAGAGGGACCATCGACATGTAAGTAGAGCTTCAGATCTGAGACACTTCAATGGCTTTAGCAATAGCACTAAATGCTAATGTAATACATTTGGCAATAGCACACTTTTAGTCACTAATAACATTTTTATTTAGAATGTTGAGGTATACTAATAATCTTGTTAAATGATTTGATTGTGCTGAACAGTTCGGTCATGTTTAGTATGCATACTGAGAAAAGATTTGTTATTATTTCATTCAATAGATAATTGCTTCAGCAACTCTATATATAAAAAAAAACAGTACTTTTCAGAAGTCAGTTTATTTATCTTGTCTTTTGACTGCTGAAAACATCTGTAAGGATTATGCAAGCCTTATATCTCGGATTTTAATCAATCGGGTGATAAGAGACTAAGCCAATTTGAGATATCATAGACTGCCGTGATGATTTATCAGAAAGACTCGTCACAAAATGGTTCAACCATACACCCCTCTCCTAGACAATTATCTTACGGTAGGCTTCTTGATTTTTATTTTGGGTTTCCTAAAGGTGACAAGAAAGAGTTATTTTAACAAAGAAAGTTGACAAAGGGAACATTAACACTTCAAAACTGAATGAATTTAATATCTCACAGCTCAGGAGTTAAAGCCAGACCCAGACGGTAGGGCAACTCAAGAAGAGGGCTGTCCCGTGTGTGGTGACCGGGTGTCAGGATATCACTACGGTCTACTCACCTGTGAGAGCTGTAAGGTACGTGTACAACCAGCCAGACAGTAACAAGAACACATTAGTAGCTTTCATTTCAAAAATAAAATCGACATCCTGATCATTCTTAAGCACTAAAGACAGATATTCTCACCAGGGCTTTTTTAAGCGCTCTGTACAGAACAACAAGCGCTATTCATGTGCAGACGCACAGTGCTGCCCCATGGACCCAGCCCAGAGGAAACGATGCCCTTACTGCCGCTTTCAGAAATGTCTAGCTGTTGGCATGAAGAAAGAAGGTAAGCCTGCAAACTCAAACAATGAGTCCATGAGCATTAAGTTTGGTAGATATTCTTTCAGTTCTTTAAAAAAAGACTTTGTGCAAGGGAAAATGAGGTTATTGTCTCTGAGATATGGAAAAATATTCACAGTTAGCAATCCGTGATATCTTTGATCCAGTTTCCACTTATCTTTGAAACCATAAACCAGTGCAATAGCAATCTTTGATGACCCAGTAAGGCAAAAAATGAAATGTGCACACAAGCAAAAATGATTTAATTACGTAACTTTAATAGTTTAGAATCTTTACGAAATGTCAATATTTTCTTAGTTTTTTTTTTTAATAGTTTTTATTTTTTACAGTGCTAGTTTGATCATTTAGAGTAATGATTCTCAAACCTATCTTGGAGAGCGCCTAGCAGTGCACATTTTGGATGTCTCCCTTTATTTTACCCATCCTCTTCTGGTCTTGGAGTCTCTAAAGAGCTGAAGGTGTTTGATTGGGAAAAGTTAAAAAATGTTTAATGTTGGTGTGCCTCCAGGAACTGGTCTGAGAAACAATAATTTAGGACTGTGAGAATTGACAATGCTCTTTTGACCTTCACAATATGGGTTTAGTTAATTGTAAAATTACTTGTCACAGCTGTACGTGCGGACAGAATGAGAGGTGGCCGAAACAAGTTTGGACCTCTATACCGACGGGACAGGCATCTGAAACAGCAAAGGGGGATCTACTACCAGACGAACACTGCCCCCTACAGGGTCAAATTTGAGGGACCACAAGCACTGGTACCTACCACGCCTCATGATTTTCATGTCCTCAACCCCTCCCCTGCGTCTCTTGGCTCTGACCATTACCATCCACCTCAGCCCTTTCATCCCAGCATGAGCCAGTCCGAGTTTCCCATGCTGTTGGACTGCACCATGCCCAGAGACCGGACACTGTCTGATCCATCCCTACCTTTCCATACACTGTGCTATCCAGGCTTCCAAGGATATCCTCCTGAGAAAAGAGAGCTCCCCTTTAGCTATAGCTCTGCTTCGGTGACACCCCCTGCTCCAATCTCTCCTACTGTTCTCTCCACACCTGCACCTACACCCACTGCTACACTCACGCCAACCTCACCTCCAAGCTCCACTCCAACTCCAGCACAGAACCTGATACCCACTTCAACGCCAACCCCTAGTTCATGCTTCCTAAAAGAGCTCCTACAGGCTGAGCCAGATGAGAAGCAGCTCTGCATGCGGGTGTTAGCAAGCCTCCAAAAAGAACAGGCCTGCCGCGGAAAACATGACTGCCTCAACACCTTCAGCATCATGTGCAAAATGGCTGACCAGACTTTGTTTGGACTGGTGGAGTGGGCAAGAAACAGCACACTGTTCAAGGAGCTCAAGGTAGAAGAGTTTGCATATGATCGTACATACACTGGATGCATTGTGTTATGTGTTAGTGTAATCTTGAACATCACTGCTGAAAAGACCAGTATCAATGTGTCTTGTGCTCTGAGCCAGTCACTATGAACCATCCATGCAATTCCTGGATTAACATTTTTTGTTGGTCTTACAACATCATTGCTTTCAAAGGAACAAACACTGCCCCTAACCATACCATAACCCCTGTAAAATCACAGGGAAAATGTTGGTTGGTAAGAATGGAGAATGTCTCTAAAACCAACCCTAATTCTAACTCTACCCCCTTTGCATATCCCTAAAATTTGATTGTTAGGAATCTGATCCAGAGACATGTCCTATTTGGCAAAATTTTGGTTATTGCACCTGCCTAGTTTAAGTAAGCAAGCGTTGGTCAGATCCAAGTCTAAGTAGTGGAGCACCATGGTCATACTGTGCACCAGTGAAACTTGCAGGTGAAAGTTGCAAAATAGAAACATGAAATTTCACTGTTTTAGAAGGCACTGTTTTAGATGCCAGCATCCCATGCTTGGGCCTAGGGTATATAACAACATACATGCTTATATTATCAGCAGGGATAGGGTTTACATTTGTATGACCAATTGCCAGTGGTTCTCAACTCTGTCCCTCGAGGTCCAGTTTAACTCCAACCCTAATCAAACACGCATGAACAAGCTTATTCAGGTATTGAGGATTACGAGAAAGTTACTGACAGGTGAGTTTGATTAAGGTTGGAGTTAAGCTCTGCAGAAAAAAAAGTGGACCACAGATACCAGAGTTGAGAACCCCGGTATATGTTTTCCAAGTGGTTACTGCTGCATAAATAGAGTACTTGATCTCTTGCAGGTGGAGGATCAAATGGTGTTACTGCAGAGCTGCTGGAGTGAGCTTCTTGTTCTGGATTACTTATGTAGGCAGGTGGCTTATGGGAGAGGTGGCAGCATCTGTCTGATTACTGGACAACAGGTAAGAACACCTCAAATCACTAAGCCAGTTTCCCCTACTCCGTTCCTGGAGGCAAACCAAAAGGTCACATTGTGGATACCTCCCATATCTGACCCATCTCTACTTATATGCTGATTAGTTGAATCAAGTGATACGAATTTGGAAGAGTTGGGAAATTTGTACTATTGGTGTGCCTCCACTAACGGGACTGGGAAACACTGCATTTTGCCTTCGTTACAGTTTAGTGACTGTTAGTCTTTGCATTTTCTTTGACTTATTTTTATTGTACTAGATTGAAGTATCAACCATCCTCAGTCAGGCTGGAGCAACTCTTAGTAGTTTGGTGTCCAGAACCCAGGACCTTGTCTCCAAGCTTAGGTCACTACAGCTAGACAGAGAGGAGTTTGTGTGTCTCAAATATCTGGTTCTCTTCAATCCAGGTGGGTTTTATTTCCTTCCTAAAATGTTCAATCTAAATGATTCCTGTTAGACCAGAGTTGTAAGGGTCATGTGTTTTTAATGCAGACATTAAATCAGTACTGGACCAAAGGCAGGTAGAACAAACTCAAGAGCGTGTAAACAAGGCTTTGATGGACCACACTATGCAAACCCACCCAGGTCACCCTGACAAGTTTGGACAACTGTTGCTCCGTCTACCCGAGGTGCGCAGTATCAGCCTACAGGTGGAGGAATACCTGTATCAGCGCCACCTGCTGGGAGATTTGCCATGCAACTCATTGCTGACTGAAATGCTTCATGCCAAGCACACATGAGACAATCAAAATAAAGTTTGTTTTTTGGAAATGCTTTCATATATTTGGTATCTAATAATTGTGAACTTTGAACAAGTCCAGATGTCATCATTAGCTGGCTGTACTAGTTAGAAATAGAACAAACAGACAATAGGAACAAAAACTAGTTTCAGGTGCTATGAGATGTAAAGCACATCTACAGATTCTTTTTACTACTCAACTTACAGTTATGGATCACGTCCAGTCAAAAATGTAAGTGTTCAAACACTGAAATTTGTATAAAAAGACAGAGGCTCATCATAAATCTTTCTAATTGTTTACAAGATTGAGCTTCCAATAAAAGTGTCTGCATATATTGCTATGGTCTGATGATATCATGTGTCCTGTGTCTATGCAGCTATAGAAGGTTGAAGATCATGAAGCCAGTCAAGATCATTATCAAGTCATATTTCTAAAAAATAAAAAGGCAAGAAAAGTGGATACAATGTATATAACACATAGAACTTAAGTAAAATCAGCGATGATGAGAAATAATTGGGATTATTTAAAAATGGTTTTATTTTTCTAATCCGGTCACATGGGATTGATCCATAATCAAAGAATTTGGGAGAAAACACAAAAACTACCAACATGAACATGGAAACATTAAAAGGAAAATACTAAACATTAATGTGCTTTCTGAAATGAATGAGTGAATCACCACATTTGCAAGAACATAAATAATAAAATCTGAAACACAACTGAAAACTCTAGCTCCTCCTCACCCAATAAATACACCTTAGGTGACCTAACATTCTACAGAATTGCACAGAATCCAGTTACATTGAACCATCATGTTTTACCCAACAGACAAACACAAGAAGCCCACACATCTCCCATTCATTTGACAGAAACCTAGCATTCAACCATTTCAATTTTTCTTCTTTTTTCGCTCTTTTCAAAAATATGTACATCTTTAGGCAAATCTGTGAAGTACTTCATCTGATTCTACTAAGACAGGAAAGGGTGGCCTGACTGAATCAGTTGTTTTAGTGCTTTGATGAAGAGAAACAGACTAAATGCCCCTTTTATACAAAAAGACAACTTTAAGCCATCCACGGATCAAATAAGGCCAAGTTAGACAGCTTTGAGACTATTCATAGATCATAGTAATAGAAACAACATAATAGACACCATGGCTGCTCATCTGCCTTTTAATGTTTGTTTTTATATCACTTTCTGTTGGTGTTCACTATTGGAATATCACTATGTGCTGCTGCATGTTGGGACACCAAAGAGGACAACTTGTTCACTCAGCTCTGGGTACATAGAGTTAATATCAGATTTGTGTTCACGGTTTCTCACCATCTGTCTCAGTCTGGTCCCCGGTCCCCTGCTCACACACTCATTCACACCAGCACATCCAGCTCTAAAAGCGAAGCAGCAGGGTAGCTTATTCAATGCTTACAAATCTCCACAATATACAAATCATTGTCAAAAATGTAAGAATCAGCAATAAACATCATTCAGATGTACAGTATATTAAATCAGCCTTGATTTTTTTTTTCTTGCATTATTTTTCCAGTTACGCCTTAACAGACTTCCTTCATTTTTCGAGTATCATTAATGGAAATCAACAGCGTGTTCTGGCATCTTTTCACTTTTTCATTCATTCTTAACTAAAGCAAATGGGAAGTAAAAATATTTGAGTCTTTAACATGCTCCCCTGAGGTCCGAAAGCTTGAGTCATCCAGTTAGATTAGGTCATTAAGAAAACAAACATCCAGATGTCTAGACTGACTTTAGGAAGGCCAAAAGACAGAGTGGTTGGATTAGGGAGCAAGACGGACTCAAAATGGACAGCAGCGTGGGATTTTTTCACTTGACGTGACTTAAAGGAGAGTGGCTGCGCCCCTTGTAATACAGTTCTACATTCAGTCCCTTAAGACTGAGAAGCTGATGACGATAAACAGATGATAAGAAGGCCTGTGCTGGTACATTCATCAAAGACCAAAGATCCGATTTCATCTGGAGCATCCTTTACATGCCAACAGATCCAGTTCAGTGAGTAAAGGAGGGAAGGAGCTGAAACATTTCTGAGGATCTTTTTCTGGAGGACATTCATTTTACTTTAAAGATGAGACTGGAAAGTTGCATTTAAAGTTTTAACATTAAAGGACACATTTTGTACAATCTTAGAAAACCAATCAGGCCCTTTTCTTCTAAATATGACGTGAGTTCACTTCAGTTTCCTTTTAAGAAGATGGCAATGGAGATTTCTGAATAGATCCAGTAGTTACACAAAGGAGTTTTGCACAGTCACCAACCAATGAACTTCTGATGACTTTACTTTAATTTCTAGGGATTCTTTTTTGTTATTCCACTCTTTCTCCTGTCATGCACTCCACTGGTGTCCCGCTATTCTGCCGGAGTGAGGACAGAAACCAAAGGTGATGTGGCTAGCTCAGGCAGTTGGCATTTCCAGCAGGATTTATTTTGGGGTCCCGAGCTTCTTTGGGGTTCCCGGGCGCTTACGCTCCCATAGGTGGCCGGGAATGGTAAAGGCATCCACACTCATGGACATGGTCTTGGACGGGATAGTTGTAAACTGCTTACGGTCAGAGCTGTACTTGTAAATCGATTCCACCATAGTGAGATTGATAACACGTGGCCCGACACCTACGAGTCGAACCATCTCCTCTGTCTCAGGGTTCATGGTGTAAACTGCCCGGAATTGACAGCTGGCGTCCCGAAACAGAATGAGGAAATGGTTTGCAGGGCTTTTCTCCATTTCCTTTTGCAGTCAAGAAGGAAATACAAATGGACAGAGCAGACCATTACATCATGCATTCAAATGCCCCATGCAAATATGTGTTGGCTGTCTGCAATGAGTCATGAGATCCCAGAGTGTACCAAAGACTGATAGATCACTCACCTCTACAATCTTGTTTTTCTGCGGTTCGTTGACCTTGCCTGCCAAACAACAGCGAGAGATGGCATTATGGATAATGAACTTATTGGACTTGAAGCTTGGCTCCTTGTAGAGTTTCGGTCCTAAAATGGAAGTGCAAAAATGAATGCCATTGTTTAAAACACAACAGATCAAAGTAAGTTTTTGATCACATGAACTAATGTAAATGATCTTAAAACTCAAATGGTACTTGCTCATGCAAAACTTGCAATCCACTATGCAATACATTGCTAAATGGTTACTAGGTTGTTCACTGTCCCTAATCACAAGAGCACAAGTATATATATTGTGGTATTGAGATATGGCTCGAGTTTATAAAAGTCTATGAGACTTAGTCTCCTCAAAAAGTCACAGGATTTGTTGTGTCACTTATCACCAAACTGTGTCCAATAAGTAGTTCAACAAATTTAACACGTGAGGTTGTTGAAATACCTTACCCCAAAAATTAGAAAATGCTTTACACTAAGCACCACTAACCAAACTACAAATCGTGTAATTTTATAGATTACCAGTATATTCTGGGATGGAGGCTGCGGATGAAATAGTAGATTCATTTTCCCAGTCCCCATTCTGTGCAGCAAGACGGCCTGGAGACAGCAGTCTGGATGGTGAATGAGAACGACTGTGGGAAGGAACAAATGTTCAGAGATGCTCACAATGGACTAAGAGCAGGTGTTTTACCAGACAAACATATAAAGATTAGATTTACCTTGGAGATTTTCTGACAGTTAGCGTCCCATTGTCATTGGCCATGGAGGACAGATTCGTTGTTGAATGGGAGTAAACTTTATTTAGTCTAGAACCTGAGAAAGAAGAGTTGATATCACTTGTGTCTTTCCAACTGTGATTACCAATGGAAAGGAAACAAGCTTCCTGATGATCAATAACTTACCCATAAACCCTTTGGCTGGGCTGCGGGAGAGGTCAGAGTCATCTCTAAACACTGTTTTGGGCCTCTGCTTCTTGACGCCTCTAACTGTAGTGGGTTTCTGGCGGAGTACTTTATCTAGATCCTCCATTATTTTTAGCTGATGTCGCCGTTCATACTCCTGGCGGGTGAAGTCTCCACGCCGCTGAGGAGTGCCCTCTGGTGGAGGGGTGCGTGGAGGCGGAGGGGTAGAAGGAGTTTGGGGTCTCTCCTCTCCTCTGCGAGACTCATCCATTGAAGATGACCTACTGTTACATTTATAGACAGCATTGATAAAGGTCACAATGTCCAAATGGTCATACAGGGATTAACATATTGAGTTTGAGTGCATTAGATGGCATATAAAAAAACTTGCCACCACCTACAGTTAGGAAACTTCTATGCAGTTGCCAAGGTGTTCTGAGTGGTTTTCATGTGTTACTATAAAGTTGCAAAAGGTGGGTGGTTACTAGCAAGTAACTGCCCAAAGTTAAAAAGACCCCCCAAACAAATCTAAATGATATTCAGCCATAAATTTCAACAAAACCCTTATAAGAAAACAATTAGTGGTAATACTCTTAATAGCATTGTAACCAAGTTTATTACACTGATAACATATGGCTCAGGCCCCTCCTTCAATGAAAGACTATCCTCTAAGAAAGTAAAATGAAACATCTTCTGACTAATCCTAAATGTCACTTTCCACAGCTTTGTTGGTAGGCCTTACCTTGGCTCCCTCTCTCTTTCTTGCTCCTGTCTTCGTCTCTTGATCTCCTCTGCTCTCTTTTGTTGTTTCTCAAGTAATGCTGCTCTTCTCCTCTCCATCTCATCCTCAGGTCGAGCTTCATCCTGCTAAAGAGTTTCAGGGAGTTAGATAAAGACCACAACTATTAGGCTAAATGTCTCCAAATTTAACGTGATTCTCCTCTAACCTTAAAGAAGAATCCAACTCCACCACTAATTTCTGGCTCTGTTTGGTCACTCATTGAATCTGAGAAGTTATCCTGGCTCTGATCGGCTCCTTCACCCTCCAATGCTTTGAGGGAGGACAGCGAGATCTCGATAAGGCTTTTGTGCTTGCCATTGAAACCTGCTGCAGGAAGGTCACTCTCAAAGGAGCACTCGGAAGGAGCTCCTGAGCTGCTGCCGCCCCCCTGGCGATCCTTTCGGGCCAGAACCTGTGAAGATCCGCTATCCAGTTCCATACTGAAGATTGTATGGTCCTCACTGGAGCCTGTGTCTGAAATGTTGTCCTCTGTTCTAGCCAGGGACGAAGCTGAGCGGGACTCACTCTGACTGGAGGTACCTATGCTGAAAGAGGATGAGTTCTGATCCCTGCATTGCCACGGGGACACTCTTCGCAAATGAGGAATGTTGTCCACATTTTGAGGGAGAGTTATAACTCTTGTTGAAGCAGGAGTCTTGAGCTCTGCAGGTCGAGGGTGATGCAGTTTGGGGCTCTTTGGAGGTGCAGACTGTGCCCTACGGTGGGATGATGGTGATTTGGGGGGAGCGGTGTGATTTGCAATCTTGCGAGATGGGGAAGGAGAGGAGGAGGCAGAGGAGAGGTTGCGATTGGACTCTCTTGACAAACGAGAAGATGCAGCTGTTGAGGGTTTGGGGCTGGGTGGGACGCCACTGGCCTGGATGTTAGGAGCTACCTTCTTCTTCATCAGCTGGTTCTGCTGCTCCGAGAGACGCTGCATATCATTTTGGAGAGAATTGAGAGCAGCACTTAGTTTAGACACAGCGTTGTTGTAATTTCCCAGTGGGGCCGTTTCTTTTCCTCCAGGAATTCCTACTCCAGCTTTTTCTTTCTCTACTGGATTGTCCTGTTGGACATGGGACTTGATATTCCCCTCTTCTTCTACAGAGGGGCCCTTTTTCAACTGTTCCTGCTGTTGCTCATCCTGCTCCTCCTCGCTCTCTAAACGTGCCAGTTTCTCCTCCAGTGCCAAACGGCTGAGGTCATTTTCTATGGAGGAGGTGCCAACCTCCCCTTGACGTCCTTCCTCACCATCCCCATCCTCCTGCTCCTTCTTTAACTGTAGGAAGGCACTTTTGCCCAGCCGCTGCCTGTGTTTGGCAAAGATGGCTTCTATACGTTTCTTCTGTGCCTCAATGGCCTTCCGCTTCTCCTCCAGCCTCGCCCCCAGCTCTGACATTTCAGTGCTGACAGCAGGACTCTTACTGGGACTCTCTTCTAATTTCTTGGCCCATGTAGTCATTTGTGGTACCTGTGGTTCACTGGGTTGTACCTGCTCTGGAACAAGTTTCTTCTTCCGTTCGGCAAAATTGGTCATCCTAACACCGCTTTCCGGTGTCTTTACACAACGTGGTTCTGTTATGCGAGGACCCGAAGCGGGTGTGGCAGGGGTTGAATGAATTTTTGGAAGATCTTCTGAGGCATCTGAATCCATGCTTCCATCTCTTAACACGGAGTCGTCATCTCTGGATCCCTCTGAGGGGTGTCTGGTGCGGCTGGGCTCTGGTGGGATTCCTGAGGATCGGTTGTAGAGCATTCCTGAACGGGATGGTGCTGAAGAGCTGAGTGTCACTGGGCTCCCATTGAGTCTAGCATTTGCTGGATCATCCAGTGAATGCAGGTAGAAACCATCGGGAGCCCCGTCCGGGTGAAGGCGAGGCTCCATCTTCTCCTCGTTGTGGATGATCTGCAGTGCCTCTTCAATTGTTGGTAGCTCTCCTGTTTCACTATCATCAATGCCGTTCTCTTCAGCCAGCAATGGACGAGTTTGAGTGGCCCAGGAAGCTCTTTGAGGGCCATTAGGCCCAGGAGCCTTACTGAGCAAGTGGCTGAGGTCCTCTGGAGGCGTGTAGGGTTCACGTGTCATGGATTGACCAGCAGGATTAAGATTGTCCGAACTGACAGACCGAGTTATAACCGGGTTCCCCATCACAATGTCCACATCACTATCCAGTCCAAAAGGAATACTAAAGGACACAGCAGACAAGGGACGGCTGAAGAGACGTGAAGAAAAAAAGATAAACTCATCTGAAAAAAAAAAATGAATAAGACGCATAAAACACTGATGTACCTTACCTTAGTGGTTTCTTAGTCCACGTTCGTCCTGCTGTCTCTACATGAGACATTGAGGTAGACTGAGTCAGAGATCCTGGTCACAGAGACAACACAAACACACACATGACTGGATGACACATTCAACATGCAAACACGGACCATGTGATTGTTCCTTTATGTGAACAAGAATAAACAGCGTCTAGATACACTACATTACAAAGAATGGGAAAAACACATAATGGCAACTGATGACTCAGGACAGAGTGACAGCACGTTTTCCTCACCTGTTGCTGCAGTCACAGGGGAAGAGATGGGCAGGAAAGGCCTCTTGAAGATAGATGGAGAACCACTTGCACATAAAAGACAAGTAAAAGTTTCAGCCTTGATTTTTATAAAGGCACATTTAGGTTGAAAATTTGATTGGGTATAATTTTGTGCATTCTTAGCAAAATATATATGTGGCTTTTAAACAACCAAATACAAAAAAATGTATTCTGTTGTACCTATTGCTTGACCCACTGTTGCCATTGCCGGTCCTTCCAGATGTTTCTACAAGAATAAAAAAAGTACTTTAACTTACATATCCCTTTTTAAACAGACTGTCACTGAAGAAATCTAAAAAAGACATACAAATTTACAAATCTACAGGAAAATAAACCATTCACTCATCAAGACATGCACTTACCAGTGAGCTCAGAGTCCTGGAGAGGCTGAACAAACTCTGGCTTTGAGACCTCGAACCAATACAAGAGCTCTGCCAGAAAGCTCAGTATGTTTGTCTGGAAAGAGAGAAAAATACACAACATATAAAATACCTTAGTATGTCCCATAGTACTACTTAATTATTCAAAAAATCATAATGGTCTCATCTCATCCTCATGTTTTAAATAAGGTTTCTATATACCTTTAATTCTGCTGGGCTGTAGAGCAAATCCTCCAACGCTAGAGGGCAGCAGCTCTTTAAACAGCTGTCACAGAACTCTCGAATCAGCTGTAGGTTGTACAGGCTGTCAGCCACAGACATCGAGTCCTTCATACATACGTCTAATAGGACAACATTTTTTTAAAACAATTTCTTACTCATCTACAAAATGACAAATTCAGATTTGAGATGTGACCATACCCTCTAATCTCAGAAGCCCAGGACAGTAATAGTGAATAACAGCAGCAATAGCACATCCGTTCGAGAGATCCTTCACTTCATTCACCACAGGAAAATAGGGTTTGAGTTTAGACTGCATCCTGTCCTTCCTGTAAAGGATCTAAACAAGAAAAAATATATAACTGCAATATTGGATAAAGTGCTATGTTGCTTGTTAGTCAGAATTGTTATTGTGAAATTTTTCATTGACAGCAAACAGTGACAGTACACTTTTACAAATTTGTTATCCATTATGTGTAACTGTAAAACCAAAAGAATCAAACACTTAAAACGTACAACCAGGGATGGCAATAAATGTCTAAGAGAAAAAAAACAATAACAACAGCACAAGAATCCATGCAAGCAGTGCATGAAGACAAAATACAGTGAGAGTCAAGGAACAGCAAAGACATTGTTAATGGGAATTGGGACAGCTAACACTTGAGAGACTTGGTCTTTAACGGGTCAGAGCAATGAACAGAGGCAGCTGTGTGAACAGCCAACACCTGATACATTAACATAGACCTTTTCAACTTGATACACACAACATGCACTAGCAGATAAGTGCATTAATAACACAGACACCCTTTATTCACTTGACCACCATAGACTATGGCTTAATTTACATGCTAAGCTTATTTCTGGCTTATTGTTTGTAATGTAAATGATGATGCAAGGATGCTGAGACAACTGACTCTTCTCCTCTTATCTAAGAGTTGTTCTAAGATCTCAGAAAACTACTAAATTATATTGTTTTTTAATCCAACTTTGGTTCACCCAAAGGATTTTGTCTGAATCTAAGTCATGTTCCTCAAGACAACCATGTGGCTTTTAAATGCAGTGCCGGAGCAAGGACTTGATGCAATGAAACTAAATCTACATCTCTCAAAAACAGCAGTGCAATGTTGAGGATGCATACGTGCCATGATAAGATACACAGGCTATCAACAAAAAGCTGCGTCTTTTTATTTTATTTTACTATAAACTATAAAGGTATATTGCAAGTAATTGGCAATATTATTATACTTAATTTGCCATGTAATATATGCAACAGTCATAGCATGTTATAAGGTGGGGGACCCTAAAACTGAGAGATGCTTTAGATTTTTTGCTCTAACAGGTCAAAGGAATCAAATTCTATTTATGCAACTTGTACTGCCAGCAGGAGGCGAAAGAGGTCATATTTATATGTGTTTAGGACACGAAAATGGAAGAAAGAAGGGAAGAATGGAAGACAAGAGAAAGACTTACAGGAACAAGTTTCCAGTACCAGCGGGTGGGACACTGTCAGAAAGAAGTGAAGGAACATGAAAGGAGAACAAGGTAAGTGGGGAAGTGCAGAGGAGGAAGAAGATAGGATAGGTAGTTAGACAGCAAAGTAGACCCAGAGGAAAAAGATAGTACTGCTAAGGAAATGAGTGAATGTTGGTGTAGAGGTGTAGGGGTCAAGTTATTGTACACATGCACCAGTCTGTCTGCTTGTTTATGACTGTTTCTCACCGAAGGTTGAACAGGCTGTGGTTCAGTACTAGGCTGAGATGCATCGTTTAGTGTACCTTCTGTTTGTTCCTTCAGTTTTTGGTTTAGCTACACAAAAGAAAAACAAAAAACAACTTATGACAATGACATGACATCAAAAGTACAAATCAAAGTGACTTTATTTGCTCAAGACCACACCCAGAGCATCTTTTGCAAAGGTGTTCCACAGGGTTTTATTTTAGGACCAGTAATATTGCATATTAGAGGTTAGTAAGTATATGTAAACAGGAAAGTGTAAGGTATAGTTCACCTCATAATAACAATTATTTAGTCACCTTGATGATGTTTCATACTCGCTTCCTCCACAGAACAGAATATTCAAGGTGCTTTCCCATTCAATTAAAGTGAATTGGACTATATTCCAAGTTTGCTGAAGTTACGTTGCTAGCTCTGTGATAAACAGACTGAAATTCTACTGAAAGTTATTTATAGATAATGTTCTCCCCACCTTAAAAATATTTGGAATATTATGTTAAGAATCTCTTTGAGCTCAATGGTTTGGAACAACATAAGAGTGAGTAAATGATGAAGTAAATCATTTTTATTTTACTACCCTTTTAAATATTGTAAATTAAAGTTTTTAGATTGATTTATAGGTTTTTGAGAGTTTATAAGAGTTGTTTGAGCTCCAAGAAAATCTGTTGCTGTGGTTCTTTACAAGACTCACCGTGTTCACCCAGTAGAGCAGGGCTCTGTCCCAGGATGCATCTGTACCAAGCAGCTCTGATCCGCCGCTCGCCAAGACTCTGCTTACCATCTCCATGGCACCCACTGCCATTAAGGCATCTATCAACTCCAAGTGGGCACTCTGCACCAATCAGAGGAAACAAACAGGACAGTCAGAGCTTAGAGAAAACCCAGCTGTCATCTGAACACTGAACTAATGCGCCTAATGTAATAACAGTGTCTAGTAACATTCAGAACAACGTCAGAAAGCAAGGCCTTTCTAATGCTACAGGACTGAAGAGTCTTTATTGAAGAGATAAGATGAATGTTTGGTTTTCTGCATAAGTCTTAGTAACACTACAAGAGAGAAATACAGTGTTCAGAGTGAATGAAAAAATAATATGCCATGATTTACTTGCATATGCATTGTTTTGTGCAATCAAGCAGCAAGAAATAAATCAATATTCAATACTGACTTCCTGCAGTTTCTTTTCTCTAAGTGTTGCAGCAGTATTGTTCTCTTCTCTCCCTCTCTCAATGATATATTGCAGTATGACTTGTGTGACAGACTCCAGGATACAGAGGGGCGCTGCTGCAGTTTCAAACCCCCAGCATTCCACATTTGTGTTGCCGTCAGTTTGTGTTTGTATATATGTGCTGGAATTTCTGAGCACATCAGATACCCAACGTGAGTGTGCAAAGAATACTCAAAAGGAAATGGTATTTGTTTACCAAATTGTTGTTAAGAGTCAACTGTGATTATGCCAACATTTAAAACTAGCAAACTTTCAAATACTCACATGTGAATTCATGCACATACTCAAAGAAAGATCATCTGCATGTCTGCTTCTTGGTCAAAACCTGCATTTGGCAAGGTACTAATATAAACAGTTGGTTGCGTCTAAAATAATGTAAACAAATAAAGGGAAGAATAATATAAAAAAGTTACATTAACACACATTAAAGAAGTGTGTTCTTTTGCATATCTGTTTTTTGGTGGTAGCCTATTTGCATTAGGAATTGTGACACTGTTATTGGTATCACTACTCACAAACCCATCTGTCTTATCTAATAACACCAGACGCTGTAACAGAAACGATAATCTACAGAAGACGCAGATGATGAGGACTGTTCTTCATCCTCCCAGTCCATTACAGCGAGGCTGCTCACGCCCAAGCCCATTAAAAACAACCCAACCACGTTATCAGCTGAGTCATGGAGAGCACCTTAGCTGCGATAAGAGGGTTAAACCATTAACTGCTTTCTGCACTTCAACCAGGGGAACTACCTGTAGCCCAAACCACTCAGAGTGTCAGTGTAGTCAACAGCAATTTAAATCTAATGTTCAGGGGAACTGCATGAAAATAGTTTAGGTCCATTTATTTATAACAAAAACAACAATGCAAAAGTATAAATATTTTATGCTGAATTTAATTGCGTAACAGCAAAAATAATTGATCTTAATGTCCCAAAGTTTAATTTTGATGAAGCATTAAAATGTGAATCATCATTACGCAAAAAGTAAAATGTAATCTCTTTATTTTGGATAAAAATATAGGCCAGACTGTGTGACAGTCACTCACACAGCACAGAAATGGGAACACAAGGTCACACAAGCAGTTCTCCAGGGGACATTTGACTCAAATAAGGGGGTAAACTATCATTCTAGTCAAAATCCAGAGGGTTACGTTTCTACAGTAAAGAAAGGATGTTTTTCAAGGACAAAACTAATAGATTTCCTCTTGGTTTATGTCTAAGACAAACAGGGCCAAAGACAATCATTCAATCAGTTGGAGCAATGCCAGACATTTTCAGAGGGGTTCTTTTTATGCTTTTTAAGATGAAAACAATAGACTTGGACAAAAATCAATAGAACACAAGTTGTCTTTCACATGTTCCCAGTCATGTTATCCATCACTGTTTTGTGAACATGAATGTCCTCACTGAAATCTCTCTTTTTTCTGTATCGGCTATACTCAGCCTGCTATAATCATTAACAGTCCAACAGGTCAGAGGAACACATTCCCTTATGCGGGCCGCCTCTCTAGCACACACGGCTAATGCTAATCAGTCCCAGCAGGCGTCTGCCCCCTTACACGCAATACGTGCAGCTTTCATCCTCTGCAACCACCCAGTAACGCTTTTATCCTGTCCAGTACAGTGACACACTTCAACAGTGGTGTCTTTCCCAGCGTGAACTGAAGTGCTGACCTCTGCAGAGCACCGAGGGAGGAGCAGCTCTGTCAGAAAGCATTTATACCTCAGCTTCCAGTGACCGGTTCAGCCAGGGGAACGTGTTTGTGAGGATAAGCCACAGTGGGAGGGTTTCAGCCGATCTCTGGGCCACTTCGAGAACAGATGTTCTGGTGCACAATGAAACCGGACCATAACAGAAGTGTCGTATTTATTTTGTCGAATGTTTTGTCAAATTTTGTATTTTTGTTGATGCATCAAGTACTGTGTAACATATGCCTATGAACTTTTGTTAATATTGAAGAAATAAGGAAAACGACTACAGACAGGAAGACAAACAAATGGCAAAAATTCTATATTTACACTACCATTTAAAAATGAGGTTTGTGGTCAGTGCAGTTTTTCTAAAATAAATCCTTTTATTCATTCAAGGATGCTTACAAATAATTAAAGTGACTGTAAAAACACTTATAATGTTACAATAGATTTCAATTTCAAATAAATGCTGCATTTTTCAAAATTGATAATATGAAATTGCCTATTTCTTGAGCATCCATAGTGAGCAAAATGACTGTATTTTGACCAATTTGACAATGCTCATGTGCACTACAACCCTCTTAACACATTAACAATGTTACAAAAAACACTCCACAGACTTCTGCCCAAAATCAGCGCAAGAAATACCCTCGCAATTTGGGTCTGATCAGTAAGAAACTGCTGTACTGCAGAGGTCACAAACTCTGCTCTGTCATGTGGTATAGTGATTATACAGAGAAGGGGCGGGAGAGCAGTTCACGAATGAAAGTGAGAGGAGATGGGAGGGGAGCTTGGATTTCCCGTCCCAACACTCCAAGACTCGCTAAGCTGAATCACAAGTCCCTAATGAGTGGGGAGAGAGACCAACACTGGAACGCAGAGCACAAAGCAAATCAAAATTACCCACAATGCACCTTACCACAGCTTCGTGTGCACAGATGAAGCTGGAAACCCTGAGGTAACAACAGCTAGTCCTAATGACATCGTACCGTCACCACAAACCCCAGGCAGTCCTGTGACAAATGCCAAAATACTCCACATGGAGGGCAAAGGCAAAATAAAGTTCACTGCGGTTATTATAACTGTGAATGTTCATTTCTAACCCCCAGTTCTCAGTATGCCACAGACAGGAGGATAAGTGGGCAAGGGGCACAGCAGGGGGGGATTTACAGGAAGTAACAAATTAAATCATAAACACACATTGTATACTGAAACCATTTCTAATATAAAATTATGTTTGTTATTGATAAAACCAAGGATCAGGAGACAAAGCAGTGCTTAAATACTGAGGACTGCAGCTCCTTGAGTCTCACAGCTGTTCTGGAACTTCAGGAGGCTATAGTCTGACTTCCAAATTCTCCTGATCAGTTCTGGTTACAGACACTCCAGCCATTTTACACAGTTTCACCTAGAACATCTTAAACAAAACAGCAACGAGCTGAGGCTCTCATGGAACTGCACAAATGCAGCTCACAGGAAGGCCTTGACAGCACTGCAGAATAAAGACTGCACAAAAATGAACAACTGGTGAGACATCTTGCATCCTTTTTTAATATATTAAAATGGACAGAACTGAAATGTGGCATGTCTTGTATTCAGCTGAATGATGACGGATCACAGTCTGGATCACAGATTATCACTCATTTTTCTTTATCCTCTACAGACCGCTGGGCTGGGCTGTGCCCCACATTCAAGCGGAAAATGTCAAACCTGCAGAGATGTGAACAGCTAACCAGGAAGGTCACAGCAATGTGTCTCCAGATGTTCCTTCATTCAGAAGGAATTATGTCTTCCCTGATTCTACATAAAGCAGAAAAAATAGCTTTGCATCAAATTACATTCATTTGTATAGCGCTTTATACAAAACAAGCGGTTTCAAAAAGAAATAAACAGTAAAATAAGTGTTGTAAATTTAGTTAGTTATAAAATGACTTTGTTAACAGCTTGAAAGCTGTCATTATTCAGCTCAATTTAATTAGTTGTTGATTCAATTTAGTTCAATAACAATTATGAAACAATGGCATACTACAGTATTAATACTCATAAATATATCAAGTTTTAGTTATCACCACGTTCTGTGCAGGAAGTGTACCAAATGTTGAGTTTTGATGCATATTCATAGCTAAAACAGACTTCAGCTGCTCCAAAGCTGTTTGCTGACCTTGTTTCAGACTGCTTCAATTCCATCCTAATTCTACATCATGACCCACTTTCATCAGGCTGCAATAGCACCCAGTGAGCCAGCCGCCCCCACAGTCAGGCCTGGGAAGTGCACCACGAGCAGCCAGACAGCACCAGATGAGCCCAGAGCTCTCAGCACAGCTCGCCGAGCACATCATGACACCAGAAGAGGACCTGCAGCCGGGAGACTGCAGAGCACTGAACATTGACCTGCCTACAGCACCACACACTATCAATGCATCCTCAGAGATGGCCCTGTTGGAAACTGATGCTGGAACAAATATACAGAATTTAAATTACGTACAGCATGGGCGAAACAAAAGAAGAATTAGGTCACTACAGAAAATGGTAAAAATTCAGGGTCCAAAATGATCTCTTTGCCAAATTTGCCAAAGGGTACAGCTTTTTTAAGCTCTTGCAAAGACATTGGCACAATCACTGTTTTTATAATCAATGTATAAATCATGACTTATTTATATTCGACAACATTGCCGTCTATCACCTAGTTTGTTTTGGTTCAATGTAGGTATGAGAAACTACAATTTCTGTAAAAAGCTCTGGGCCCAAGGGAAATCAAACACTCCTTTAGTGTCCATTAAAGCCCTTCCTGCTGTGAGGAAGACCCTCTCAAACAGGGAGGATAGTGCTACATCAGAACAAGGTCTGCTGTCTTCTGTCTGGTATTGTGTGAAGCTCTGATCCCTCGACCCTGCCACTATTTGTCAGCCCCTGCATTGTTTCTTCACCCACCCCAGCAGGGCTTAGCATGTAGTTTTTCAGTAACTGTCCTGTCCCTTACAGCTGGATCTACTCAGGGATTGCTTGAGAGGGGGAGCTGCTTTATATGCTATAATCCCTGGAATCCAAGCATAAACTGGAGCTGCCCCTCCCCAAAATCCTTTTACCTCCAGAAAACATCCCCCAGTGCCCCAGTGAAACCATCCCCATGTGTCCTAATCCAAAGAAGGTCAACTGATTGTGACTTTTGGCAGGCCAAATCAGCTTTGATATCCCCTTAATCTGAGCTAGTGGACTACAATGAGACACCCATGCTAAATAAATCACAGATACATCAGTTGTGTCCCAATATCTACTGAGGTACCCACCAGAGGAGCTCTGGAGGCCATTAAAACAGTCAGCGTCCTGAGACATGCTTAATTGGATTGGATTATCCTAAAATACAGGGCTTTACTTGTTGGACTTGGTCTTGGGCTGTCTGAAATAGCTGATCCGGAGGCAAATATGGCTGCCGAGTGAAGACTTTCCTTGACAGGGAATTCCTTGGCCTGATACTTCAAAGAATCAATGATTTCCTCATTCAGTCAAACTGTCCACTTCCTAAAAACAGTAATATAATGCCATAACAGGACTGGTCCACCTCCATGTTTGACCATAAAAATGATGTTCTTCTGCTCATAAGCTTTGCCTCTTTTTTTGCACCAGGCATACTGCTGATCCATGAGCCAGACAGTTCCAGTTTGGGCATATCACTTCATAAAACATTCTTCCAGAACTCCACGGGTCTATCCTAATTAATTTGTGCATGTTCAAGTAAGCCTTTTATGCTCTTCTTGATCAAGACTGCCATTTGGAAAGATGCCTCAAAATTCAGGTCATGCTTGTCTAATGTTCTTCTTATACTCTGCATTGAAATATTTTCTCTCCTTTTATCCAGTCAGTTTGCAAGTCTTTGGCTGTACAAAGCAGATCTACTCTGATCAAACCATTTTATTGTGCTTTTGTACATTTTAAGCTTAGAAATAAGGCTGGCAGCTGTGTCTCTAGAAGCTTTTAATGTCTTGGAAATCTTCATGAAGCCTTAGACCTTCTAATGTAATAATCGCTCTGTTACCATATTTACTACTCAACTTCAGCACATGCATGCGCTTAGTTTATGTAAGTGTAACAGTTCAAGTTTTAAAAGAGTTTCTAAAGGCTTTATTGTGTTTTAAGAGAATTTTGCTCCACGCCATACAAATAAATGACTTAAAAACAACAATGTTGAATAGGGGTTGAATAATTATGAAACCTGTGTTCATTCAAAATCCTATAACTCAAATATATGACATTATATATTGGAAACGATCACTTGTAATATACCAGTAAACTGTTATAACTAGATGCTATTTTTCTAAAATCCTCGACTTTATCTTAGCCACATGCTAACTTTAGGATTAACCATGATCAATAGTTGAGTCTCTGGTGTGGGTCATATGAGGACAGCTATTAACACGGCACACAAGAACCTCAGCTTAACCTGCTGTCTATGAAGAGCATCTCAAATCAGTTACTTAAGGATTGGATTTCAAATCAGTGGCAGATGACATGTCAGCTCTGGGTTTTAAGATACAAAAGCCATTGAATACACTCTAAACTTGGCTCTCTACATAATTTAGACAGGAATGTGCTGACACCGCTCATTTGACTTACCATTTTAATAGGCTTCTGTCGAAGCTCAGCCTCTGTCACAGGGGCATTCTGGTCTTTGGGTGCCAAGCCCTTCCTGCCCAGGACCTGTAAGAGTGCTGGGATGTCTTTGGGGGGCCCCTCGGCTCCCGGGCTTCCGCCCAGCAGAAGGCCGTATGTGCGACAGTAGAGCTCAGGGGACAGCAGAAGGCGCGTGACAGGAGGCTTCAGGTGTTCTTGCTCATACTGATCACAGTAGAACGGGTCTCGCAGCTCCACCGGAACATTCTCTGCAGGGGAGAGAGAGAGAGAGAGGGAGAGAAACAGGACGTGTTCAGAGTGAAACTACTTCTGAGCTACTTGTTAACATCTCTGTGCAATACCTCTAGTTTACATGTTAAAGACTGTTATTACTAGCAGAAGAATGGCATTCAAATTAATATGGCTTAATAAAATAATATGAATAATATTAATTCTCATTATGAATCATGAAATATTTGAATAGAGCTTTACAAGAAAGCTTTAATTTTTAGTACAGTAACCCTTGTATAAAAGCACTTGAAGTTGTACTATTAATTATTAAGTATTGCATATTTGTCACAATGGTTACATCTGCGAAAAGCATCTAGATCTCATTTTGAAAATAAATGTAACTTTTGCTTTGAGACTTAGTCACAAAAAAATGTGTCACTAGAAACATCATGAATGACGTTGATGATTGTTCTGCTTCAGGTTCATTTGCAATTACCTGCATTTTTTTTTCTGCTGTTGTTGTATTTATGTTTATCACCATTTCAGTTTTACAGGCGATTTCATGACGGACACTTTCAAAAAATACAAACTCAAAGACTAAATATTATTGTATTTAGAAATCATAATAACATGCTGATTTGCTGCTCAAAAAACATTTCTTATTATATTAATGTTGAAAAAGTTTTTACTTAATATTTTTGAGGAAACTGTGATTTTCAACCAATCTCAGACAAATTAAGTTAAAAAGAACATTTATTTGAAATAGAAGTCTTTTGTAAGATAATACATGTTTTTACTTTCACTTTTTTAAATACATCAATGTATAAAGCTATTAAAAGCTTTTTTTTTTTAATCTTAATGATGTGTTAGTGGACATATAAACACACTCAACAACCTGGGAAGAGAAAGACTAACCTAACAGAAGAAAACACAAAGCTAGCTATGAGGAAAAACGGCCCCATCATGCCCTACAGCCCAAATCATCTGATCGAGTGAGCAGACCAGGGCTTCAACAAACCGTACACACACGTACATGCATGTCACCCGAAAACTAAAGACACACAGGAGTTGGAGCTGTAGATGTGAGTGATGGTGAAGACACTCCTAGGGTGCAACACAGCTGAACACACACCGGCACCCAGAGCCCGTCTCAGAAAGAGACACACACACACACACCTTAAAAAAAGGGCTGAGGACCTGAGCAGTGTGTTTGATGTGCTATCTGGGTCTCTTTTTCTCACACAAACACACAGAGTCTAGTGAGGCAACAAACACCAGCTATATGTGTAACCTGTCCCACGTGGGCTGGAAAACAACCATTCACATATGTGGGGCACCTATAATAAATGATTCTTTTACACGGTCATGTTTTGTCAAGCCGATAGTTTGGATTTGAGTGCCTACACCTGTGAAAGGACAAAGAGAGACAGCTCCCGGGCTGGTGTGAGACAGTTTCTATAAACGAGCACCAAACACTCACAAAAACTTGTGAAACGCAGACTTGAAACATACACCTCACACGCCCACCATGAACTGGTTCTACCACATTCAGGGCCGATCAAGAATCCACGGCACCCATCTGCCACATCCATGTTTAACAAGCAGCCAGAAGCTGTAGGACCTGTTCCAGGATAGGAGCTCAAATCAGCGATACCAGTGTACAAGTTTATATAATGTTATTTGCATTTGATCTTGCATTTCAATCTATGCGTACAATCAATAAACCAGATGATAACTACCTCATCACTCACAAAGCACATTTATGCTATGAATCATGTAATTGTACACCTGTACACAAAGGTTCAAGACGCCAGGAACACCAATTCATTGTCTGCTTGAATTCAAAATGAAGCATTTTACTTCCATAATATAACATACACTGCAGGTCAAAGGGTTTGGGTCAGTCTTTTCATTTTTTAATGATTAAAATTAATTAAAAACATAATACTCGTATTCAGCAAGGATGCATTAAATAAAGACATTTATAACGTTACAAAACGTGTCTTGTTCAAATAAATGCTGTTCTTTAGAACATTCTCATCAAAGAATCCTGAAAAAATATGAATCATGGTTTCCACAGAAAAATTATAGCACCTCAACTGTTTTCAACATCAATATTATTAATATTTTCATTTTATTAAATAAAAATTGATTAGATTATGAAAAGTGGGCATTCATAACAGAGTCTAAATTTTGGTGACTAGTGACTAGCTCCTGTAACTGCCCGGTGAAAAAGCCCCTATCATGCATTAGCAAATATGACCTATGTGACATCAGCAGAACAGGACGCAGTAAGATATCTGTGACATGTTGATAAAAGATCACAAGGACATTCTGATCATATTTGAAACAAACAGCAAGCCAAAAAAATAAACAATGATAACTTGTAATATACATTTACATTTATTCATTTAGCTGACGCTTTTATCCAAAGCGACTTACAATTGCTATATATGTCAGAGGTCGCACGCCTCTGGAGCAACTAGGGGTTAAGTGTCTTGCTCAGGGACACATTGGTGTCTCACAGTGGATTCGAACCCGGGGAAACAATACACTGACATAATATAAAGGGGGAAACAATACACTGCCCACCAACTGGGTGTCACATAAAGCTCAAACCCAGAATGCAAAGCAGGATGCAAAGGCCGCAGAGATGTGAGATGAAGGTGGCTGATAGAGGCTTCATTTCCCTGTGGGACTGGAAGTCAATGAATGACTGCTCTGTACTGCACCTTCAGAGAATAGATGGGAGAGCAATACCTGAAAATAGAGAGGCGATGCTAAAGTAGGGCGGAATTTAGTGGGACAAGCGCTGGATACGTGCACACATGCACACACACGCAAACGAGCATGCACACACACATACCAGTGTTGGGGAAGCTTGCTTGGAATTACAGCTCATCATATTACAGGCAACTCACAATTTAAATTAGTCAGAAAAAGTAGCTAGATGAATATCATTTTTTGCTAAAGTTTTAAAATAAATACAACCCAAAGGAAGTGATGTTGAAGGGTACAGTAGCCAATTATTCTCAAAGCTAGCTCAATTGTAATGTGAAGCATTAAATAATATAACACACTGCAAAAGTTTGTAGTGTCTGTAAGATTTTTTTGTTTTCGTTTCTGAAAATCATCTCTAATGCTCAAATAAGGCTGCATTTTGACATTCTGACTAAAAATGCAGTAAAAAGACCAATATTGTAAAATATTACTTCATACTGATACCTCAATAGTGTCACATGACAGTGTCACAAGATCCTTCAGAAATTATTTTTAATATGCTGAACTGCTGCTCAAGGAACATTTCTTCTTAGCAATGCTTAGTATTTTTTGCAGAAACTTACATTTACAGACATTCTTTATGAACAAAAGATTCAAATGAACACCAACTAAATATAATTATTTTGCAACATTATAAATGTCTTTACATCCAATTATGATCTATTTAATGAATTTTTGCTGAATAAAAATGCTAATTTTAAAAAAAATACTTTTAAAATGTGTTTTGCAAGCTGGGACTTTCACGTGAAATCTCAAAATATTTTGGTGAACGTATGATTTTCTGCTGCATCAGTCATTGAAACTCTGCCCAATGAAATATCTGCATTAAATATGTATGATCTGACTTTTTATAACGGTTTCATTTCATGCACCATTTTCACATTCAGTGTGAACAAAAAAAGACATAAAAAACAAACACACTGTTTAGATGAGCAATGTCACATTTAAGAAGAAGAAAGGGAATCAACAAGGAAAGAGCAGTAAATTCTCAATAAGGAGCATGTTAGATGACAACCGAGTCACTATTATGCAAGCAAACACCAACTCCAAATGTGCAAACATTACCCATACCACACTGTTCATCCTTGACAAACACGCTATCAGATTTGCTTTCGTTCTCTCTCACACATACACCAATTTCAGTCAATGAAGAGGTGAAAGGTTAAGAGATTCAGGAGGTCTGGCTCAATGGCAGCAGTGGACAGAAACGTGAATTCAATAAACTTAAGGAGACGATCATTCAAATGGTTTGACTCAAGTCAGCTAAGCAGGACTAAAAAAAATCAAAGAGATTGTACAAACGTCAGTAGGAGACAACAGCAGATAGGATGTAGCGTCCCCACACCCACAGTTCACGCAGTCAGCTGAGCTTCACACGTCTGTCACATCACAGCAAGTCTCCAAACACAGACAGCTAAAACCAACACAAAAACATTACACCGCTAGCAGCGCCGTTTCAGGTTTACAATATAAATCTGAATAGCTGCTTTACACTACAGAGAAGGGTCAGCCTCAGATTTAAAGAGGGTCGTCAAGGGAACATGGAGCATTAAAGTCCAGTTTTGTTTTAATTAAAGGCCAGCGGGCACAATCGAAGGACCACACAGATGTTATATGACCATCATGCTCTGGTCCACTGGGAATAATCCATTTAACAAAATGTTATGCTCTTGACAAAAAATGAAAAATATATGCACTGATATTATGCAATAACCAGTTACATCACAAATAAGAATACATACATACACTGGGAGAAAAGATATATATCCCTAAAGTAGACAATAGATCTTACATTTTCCTCTAATATCTTTTATATGTATTTTTAATTAAATGAAAGCAACCCTGAGGAGCATAAGAAGTCATACTGACATCCAAACTTCAGAATGATTTTTAGATTTTAAAAAGCATACACTGAATTAAGTAGTAATTATTAAAACGTCAAACATGGCAAATATCAGTGAAGTTGCCTACAAACTGGCTTTTAATCTTTTACCAGATGTTTCTTTCAGTCAGGTTAATGATTATGAATGACAACAACAACAAAAAAAAGGAAACCCATTTTCCAAATTAGGCTACCTTCTTTCTTTGAAGGGGCGTGGACTTGTTTTGACCAGCATCTGCACAAAGCTATGCCTACAAACAAACCGTTCTTCACATCTATAATAAACACAGAATGCCAAGTCAACAAACCAAAAAGTAAAATGCAAGTGTCCACATTGTGTCCAAACTTCACTGGTTAAAAACCAGTCAAAAAGGCAATGCCACTGGACTCTCATTCTAATCTTAGCATTCATTAAGGAGAATTCAGATTTTAAGGGTGTGTTCTTCAAGTAATTACCCAAACAACATGATGAACAAACAGAGGCCACCACAGCCGCTCCGAGCCACCTCACCTGTTGAGTCATTGCTGTGACACACTGATGATTCCAGCATGACTAATACAGGCAAATGCTCAGAGGACCATTAGAGAGGAACAAGCACATCGAGCATATATCGATAAAAGAACATTTTAACCCCTTATCAGTGAAAATGTATCATTCTTCATTACAGTTATTGAGGGAGATTCTGCCATCTGAGAAGGGAGCTTGATTTCTAAGATTCTAATCTATGCGTTGCATAATTGTTTTTATTTTATTTTTGCTGATGTGCATAAAAATTTGTTGCAGGACTAGATGTACTAGCATCAATGTCTTGCACAGCTGTAGGTTTACCCTACTAAACACCTGGTTTGAAATCAGTTTCAGCTTATTTTATCAGATGTGTTCTGGCTGTACTGAAAGCTCTTACAACTAGGACAGAGCTCCAAGGTTTGAGGCCAAATTCATCCAAATTGAAGCTGTGGCTTACAGCATGAAAATCTAATTAGATTTTTTAATCTCCGTAGACAATATTAGTAGCACCTACCCATGCAAAATTCACTGCCAGGGCATTGCTAGACAGCTGCTAATGTGTAGAGTACTTGTAGGTACTATTTACCTGTACATGGGTAAATTTCAATAGTTAGTGCACGCTCAGAAAAAAGGTACAAAAACTGGAGTGATACCCTTTCAAAAGGTACACCTTTGTACTTTATTAACATTTAAATATTACATATTATTACCTAAAAGGTACATATCAATACCTAAGTGGTACATATTAGAATCTTTTTAAAAGGTATCACCCCAGTAGCACTTACTACAATAATTATAATAATTGCAACTATAATAACAGGTATGTATGTCATAATAATAATACATAAATAATACATTAAGGCTGTAATGATGTCATCTAATGTTGACAAATATTAAAAAAGAAACCCACACACTCTAAGCGGGAATTTACACACCACCACTTTCAGCTAAAAATAGAAAACTTAAGTGTTTTAGTCAATCATTTACACAACAATGGTGTTTTGGGGGCATGAAAAAGCTAACTTTTTGAAAACGATACCATTTTCTTCTTTCTTTACAAAGTGACATCGCCAACTACTGGCCTGGCATGAATTGGAGAGATGATGCTGACCCATGCAAGGACCCCAGATGACGCCAACCTGAATCGACATGAACAACTGACAAAATTCCTCTATATTGTAATCACTATGATCCCACTTGTAATAATGGCTTTAATGAGCTCAGCTTCTGTACACAATGTTTGCTAACTGATTGTTTATTTGTGAAAGGAACATTACTTGGACACATTCACTTCTGATAACAGATCAATCGAAATTGCAATGTAGACAACTGCACTTTCTGTAAAGCTGCTTTGAAAATGTGTATTTTGAAAAGCACTATACAAATAAATTTGAATTGAACTGAATTTAATTGAACACTGTTTTAAGTCTTTCTGCAGATCTGTGTAAACAGGGATTGTTTTGACAATGCTGTCATCTGTATGCAAAAACCTGTTGAAAATGCAAAGAAAAACTCAGTTTTTAGTACACTGTGGTCATGTACATGTACCCTAATGAAAAAGAAACATTGAATGCAATATTAAAAATAAAAAACACTACTTCAATCGTTTAAATGTTTCAGTCACATGTATTCTTTCTCACTATGCATTGAAAAGTCACATGCAACCAAGACATTTGCCCCTTTTTCATTCAAGTAGTGGTTTTTATCTTGCATCCGGTGTTTCTTTTTTTGTTATTAGAGTGCATGGAGTTTTTTATTCAAAATTTTTGTCTATCTGGAATTGTTTTGTATTTTTTTTTCCCTCAAGGCAAGGTGAATTTCTGGCTATTTTATCCTTCAGATTCATAGCACAAATACTTACAACAAAGCTCACTATGTTAGGGGTTTAGGAAAATTCTCAACACCAAAGTAAAAGTTACAATAATAGTCAAACATGCCTCGGCTGAATCTCCTCCTTTGAATTCAGACTGTAACTGAACTCAAAGCTCCTGCATTTAGGACAGTGTACCAAGGATAGCTCTTTACTGAGCCGAGTTCATCCAGAGTAAAGCGGAGTTAAAAAAAAAACCTTACTGATAACACAGGTAGCAATTAGCAGCACAGCATGCCTGAACACTGTGTGTTACAGCTCAGCGGGGGCCAGGGCTCTGACATGAATATGAAGTCTACACCTCAGACTGGCAGTCAAAGAGATGATGTCATCGGGTTCATGCAGGGAAACAAGTGCAGCGCTGCATCAGAGATCTAAAGTCACACACACAGTCCTGTATCAATGCTGAAAAACAGCCAAGCCTATTTAATCTGGTGAGATTTCTCTCTGGCTCGGCTCTGTGTGCCAGAACAGGTGACTTTGACCAGAGGGCGTGGTCACACACGTCTGCTTTTGATGCTGGGAGTGAATACAAACAAAGAAGTGCCACATACTGGCATTCACAACTTAATTACACATCAACCAGGTGAATTAAGGAGATGTCAGTTTCTCACACTCAGGGCAGACACTATGTGTGGCAGATAATCTGCAACAAAAGGACCATTTTGTGAGAAAAGCTAGAAGCTCAATGTCTGCAGAGTTTAAGGTGTTTCTATATTTAATGTATTAAGTGTGATCATATTGTGACTGAAACATTGGCTCTGCTCAAAAACTAGAGAGCTGTCTCACTGCTTGCCTCTTTCAAAGAAAGCTGCCTTACATCATGAAATCTCACAAGTTACAGAGATGGAGCATTCTACATTGACAACAAATCCACACACCATACAAATAGCACTCAACACGAAGTGATTCCAAAAGAGTGCAACGCTTCTGGACACAGAGATTTTGAAGAAGTCTTAGTTAAAGGGTTAGTTCACCCAAAAATGAAAATTAGTCTATGTTTTACTCACCCTCAGCCTTGAGGCATCCTTGTGTATATGACTTTCTTCTTTCGGACGGATCCAGTCAGAGTTATATTAAAAACTGTCCTGGCTATTCCAAGCTTTATCATTGCAGTCAGCAGGTTTTGTAGTTGAACAGTCCACAAGTCATCAAATAAAGTGTGCGCATTCATAATAAAACATGCTGCACACAGCTCCGGGGGTAAACAAAAGCCTCTTGTAGCAAATCCATGTGTTTTTGTAAGAAATATATCCATATTGCAAATGTATAAACAATTTTCTCTCACTTCCTTTATCTGTCATACACGGAAGACGTTCCGGTGGATTACGCAGCAAATATGTGGAGCGCCTGAGATATGCTAGTCTCGCGAGTTTGTTTATAGGATTAAAGGAAGCAAAGCTTCTTTACTTTAGCAAAGGAAAACCAGTCTCCTCTTGGTATATATTGAACTCCTCACACTGTACTTCTAATTCATGAATGTAATTTTGTTTTGTTCTCCCTCCACGTCAGTCACAAATCACACAACACCGATGTACTACATCATCTGCCAGGACTTCTTCCAAGTATGAAAAAAGTATTTATTACATTTGAAATGTGGATACTTTTCTGACAAAAATTGATTCACTAGAGGAGGCCTTTATTCAACCCCTGGAGACATATGCGGCATGTTTTATTATGAATGCAAGCGCTTTATTTGATGACTTGTGGACTGTTCAACTCCAACACCTGCTTACTGCAATGATAGCGCTTGGAATAGCCAGGACAATTTTTAATATAACTTCGACTGGATTCATCTGAAAGAAGAAAGTCATATACACCTAGGATGCATCGAGGGCGAATAAAACAAGCTAATTTTCATTTTTGGGTGAACTATCCCTTGGACTTACAAATCGTAACCCAAACCAATCATTTTACGAGGTGTTTTCACAACATTACAAACTTTGATGCAAAAAAAAATAAATTTTTAAAGAATCACGGGTAATGTAGTTTTTCCACTAGGAATTCTACTGTTCTAATGCTATGTTGCTAATGCTAAACTAATGGTGTGATACTGGAATCACTATAATACACACTTCACACAAATATCAGAAACATATACAATACATTTTAAAATTACATTGAAGTGTTTTAGCAATACTTTTCGATATTAAAAGCATATCATAAAGGTCATGCCATTGCATTATCGAAATTCTTGTTTGTAGTTGAAAATTACAGACAAGATTACATTACTTATGCAAACTCAAAACATCTTAATCTTCTAAATCTCCACCCATTTCAGAGTTAAACGTTATACAAGTAAGGAGAACCATTAAATCCAGGCCTGCTGTTTGTGTACTTGCACAGAACGACTCTAAACGGACTCAAGGTATAAAGCAAATACTGGAATGCAGACTTACGATCTGAATTAACAGGGGTTCATTAGGTGAACACAATGGGGCTTTTTTTTAAAAAACAATCCAAGAACACACAAACTACCCTGTCTGCTGCATTCAAAAAGAAAAACAAATCTTTTCCTTGTGAGTTTTAATTCACAGGCTAGTGAGCTGTCGTTGAGCACAGAGCGCCTCACCATACACAGAGATCCTTCTCATCTGACTGTGAGGGGAACACTGAGGTTATACACTGTGCAAATGAATTGAGTGATGCATCAGCTAGGCCTAATGAAAAAACCTGGTTTAAAGCCTGTTAACCAATACTGATGTTAACTACAAGTGCAAAAGAGAAAAAGGGCAACAGAGTATGTAAGGCTGCATGATCACAGGGGGAAATAAATAGAGCTGACAAATGATCTTACAAATGACATTATCTTTTTGAATGTTCAAAAGGAAACTGCATATTTTAGACAATGGGACTGGTCATTTGTTTTAATGTTTACTCAAAATAAGTCAGAAATCTCCACTTCAGCAACACTTAAAGCTATAGTTCACCTTCAGTTGCTGGTCCCCATTGACTTGCATAGCGTTTTTTTTTTTTTTTCTAATTTATAAAGTGACCAATTCAAAATACCTTCAGTAGAAACATTGTTCAATATATGAATTCTGAACCTGGCTTGGTTCAATGTTCTGATTTCTGTTCTGGAAATTTAATTAAATCACTGCATATTTCATTATCACCTAGTGATGTCTATATATGACGTCACACTGCAGGACACTGTGGTCACCGCTTGACGTCATGTCAACTATCCATGCACACAAATCATCAGCATATAAGCAACAAAAAAAAAAAAAATCATCAGCATATAGGCATATGATATTTCCCCAGTAAATAATTAAACACACTAAGCACTTTAGCCATCAACAACCGTGTTCTCTGTCAGAAACCAAGCCCTCCTTCATCTTTGTAAGTGCTCTTGTGGGTGTATTAACAAAAGGGGTCGCGAGAGTGGGTGTGTACAGGCGTCATGACGCATAGGTGCTTTCAGAGCACGCGCTCACAAAATACACATATTCAGGTCAAACCTACTACATTTCTACCCATCATATCATAATTCCCAGACAACAACGTGTCTATTGCAAGGATTAAGCACGTGCGATTAAACCCTCATGTAACTCTGCCAAACAAGGACACATTTTATCCGCGCTCATAAGGCGGCATAGTGCGTTTTTATTTAAGGAATTTACTTTATTTTAAATGATTATTCATATTCTTTATCATTTTTATAGTTATACGGATCTGGTTTGTCTTTACAAGACTGTTGTAGCATGCAATCATTTTATCATAATCATGCATATGTTATTAGTGCCCAATGGGTGGAAAGCATACTTTTAGACCTTGTATCAGACTATTAATTTATTAAATAAATAATTCAAGAGCACCAGACTGAATGCATATGAGCAAGACACAGCTGGAGCACAACCAGCAGCTTTCCAGCTCTCATGTGGTCTTTGTGTTATGAAAAACGCTGAGTTTACACGCTGTTCTCCTTCACACATGCTTTCCTCCGCAGTCACCGAACAATGAGCAAATGCTTGCCTCAAAACAAACATATGAGAGAGAGACCAGCACATGATTCGAGAAAGAAATAAAGATGTATGAAACCTAGCGAGCTGCCTATGTATGTAAATAAATAAATAAATAAAATGCAATCTAGGTAACTGGGCAGTTCTCTAGAGTTTGACACACGGCCACTGCATACCTGCATTGCCGTACGATTTCCCCAGGAGCCACCCGACACTGGCGCAGATTCTGGCTCTGGTCAAGTCATACTGATCCAATGGCTTTATATCCGGGACCACAAAAGTCTTCCTCATTGCATTCGAGTCCACCATAGCAGGTCCAAAACAGACGGGCCGGGAAAAAGAGAGGAAGGCGTTGTGGTGAGGAATGAAACAAAATCAAACAGTCATCCTTTTCTTTCACGCAACCACAGCATTGGGATTGCAAAAGGCCGATGTTTCGGATAGCGTTCCGGCGAAAAAAATAATGTAAATGTATTATTTATTCCTCTCTGGATCTTCTCTTCATACGTACAGTAGAGCTGGCGGCCGTGTAGGTATGTTTCAGTCTATCGGAGTGACAAATTCAACGATATTCCCGGGGGTTGTTTCACTGTTTTCAACCCCGCTTCAGAGTCCCACATCGCTCTGGCTGATAGGCTCCGTAAACGACTGATTTCCAGGTACTCCATACTCCTGTCAATCATCCAGCCGGGCATCCAATCAGGTTCTAGAATTTAGGACACAGGGTTAAGGAGGCGGGGCAAAGAATGTGAACTCAAGTAGCAGGTACGAAGGCGCTTGAACGTATGGAAACAGGTGCAGGACAGGTAGAACTTGCTCAGAAGGGAGCGAAAGGGAAATATTAGTCATAATGAACAACGTAATACATATAATTGTTATGGCATTTCAATGCTAAACGGATTATGGTGTCAACCGCACCAGTTTTCTTGTTTTTGGTAAGACTTATTATATCTACACGTGTTTTAAAAACAAAAAGGTATATTACGTTTCAAAGTTAGCCTATTATTTAGTCTCACACACTGATCAGCATGATGTGGTGGATATTTTATAAAATAACAGTATTAAGTATTTACGCTACAGCATGTCATAAACTAGTGACTATCAAACTCTGTTTATCACTAAATCATCAAGCACTTTAGTGGAGTTTTCACTGAAAATGATTCAGAAGCACAGCTCAGTTGTGGACAAACCTAACATGGGACAGAAATCACTGAAGGTCTGGGTCACATGATGGTAAAGAGACCACTGCTGTAACTAACTTTGTAAGACGATTAACTCACATAACTATTTAATCTAATTAGGGAGGAACAGGGCATTTGTTTTTCATCATTCTTTGGTTTTTAAGCGCACCAGCACTCAAAATGTACCGCAAATAAAATGCTTAGTTATAAAACTGCAAAAATGACTCCTCATCCCTTTACAGACAGAATAAACTTTGTTGAAGTAACATGCACAATGAAAGTTTAAAGTGACAACCCTGACCAAATGTGCTTTTCTTTTCTTTTTTTTTATACTGGTATATTCCTCAAACCACAACATTCATATGTTTGCACAAACAAACATCTGGAAAGCTCCACCCATGTATCCATGAAATTATGGGCAGGGCCTTCAGAGAGTTTACAGTATTGCAATCATATAATAAATGATCTGCAGATGTCAGGCATGTTGATTGTTCCTTTAATATACCATAGATAAGGGAAACAACTTCAATATTTTATCTTTCCAATGTAATGAAGGACAAATCGAAAGCATGTAAATGCTGTAAAGATTGACACCATGTGGTCTGAATTGGTACTGCTAAAATGTAGTAAGCCATTCACATGAATTCACATCAGCATGTTGCGATTCCTTTCGCAGTTTCCTGATTACTGAATCTGGGAGTTTTGTGATCATCTGTAAAACCGAAGCAAATTTAGTCATCCTTTAGTCCTCCGAAGACAGCAGTAGGGACAGACTTCTGCTCCAACTGCATCTCTGCAATGACACAATGTGAATGATCAGACTACGAGTTCAGCAACTGTTCAAAGACACACCACTGAAAATCATGTCCCATCTGAACTAACCTTCTGGTTCCCCATCCTCAGCATCCTCATCTTCATCATCAATGTCAATCTCATCTGGATTAGCTTGTTTGGCCAGTTCGGCAAGTTCACTGCGAGAGGTGTCACTCCTGCACAAACCAAACAAAAACTAAGTGATGTAAATGGTACAACCGAAACCTAATTTTCAGAAAGTCTCTGAGCCGGTGCCACACCGCCTGCATGTTCTGATTGATCTGTGTGGCCTGCCTCAGACTAGGGCGCAGTACATACCTGACGAAGAGGATCTTGTCTTTAGGTTTGGGTTTGTCCTGCTCAGCCTCTGCAGCGAGCTGATGAGCCTTCTGCTCCAGCATCTTCATGTCATCCACCCCGCTCTGCCCAGGAGCAAGATCTGACACTAAAACACACAAGCAATTAAAAAGAGTTTAACCATACAATTAAGGATTTATATGCGGTTATTCAACCTCGACTGGTGGATTAATCCAACGCCTATTTGCTTACCATTCTCACCTGTGCTAAGAATACATTTCACATGCAAATAGAGATTGTCAGTCTACTAACAAACAGATTCTACACCATTCTCCAGTCTTACAGTATTTATTAATATTTTTTATTTAGTTTTTAGTACGTTTTAGTCATTTTCTGCGTACCTGTTCCAGTAGCATTGGTGGTTGCCTTGAGCATCTGAGAGGACATGAAGTTGACCTGTGTGTTGTATGTGGCCTGCACACTGCGTTTAATCCGCAGCATCTCGCGGATGGTGTCCTCATTACCATGGCGTATCTCAAACTCCTTCCATGTTTGCCAGAAATGAGCGGTCATCTGATCCCGAGATGTTAAATCAGTCAAAACACAGGATTACCCACAATATGAGCAAAATGAATATGGAGCAGTGCTGTAAAATGTACCCTTGGATCACAGATCTGTGAGCAGTAGGAGTAGATGGCTCTCGCTCTGTCAATCTCCCCGAGTTTGCTCTCCATGTCCGCAAAGCGCAGGCACATGTCTCTGGCGTGCTCATCTGGCAGGACCTGCACCAAACCAAATTAACTCATTATAGCATATGTGTGTTGTATGTTATATGGGTCTTGTGTTGCTACTGTAAGTGCACGTGTACTGCTGTCTACACAAAGAATTGCCTTTTCAGGACAATAAAGTTGAGTAGGTATATACTGCATTATATATTTGCAATTGAGTTACAGCTGACAGGTTTACCTCAATGGCTTTCTGATAGATGGCTCTTGTGTGAGTGACTCCATAAATCTCTGCTGCCCGTTTGATGTAGATATTGAACATCTGATGTTGTTCCTCTGTTTCTACAGCTGCAGTGGCTCTCTCATACACAGCCATGGCATGTCGCGCCAGACCGTACTCCTCTTCCAGCTTAGCATACAGCAAGTAGATTGCTGTAAAACAACACAAATTAAATCAGAATCTGGTTTCAAGGCACCACTCACAAGTAAAGTATTTAAACATTTACTTTTAATCTTAACTGAATGTAGTTAATCATATTATATTCTCTGTTTTCTGCATGATTACTTTTGGCATATTTAGCAGGACACCCATCCAGTGCTTGCTCAAACAGATCGCGTGCTCTCTCCAGCTTCTTGCCTCCATAACGGTCGATGAACTTGGTGAGGTACGTGTTCCAGATGTCATGGACATTAGGCCACTTAAAGAGGGCTATGCCACGCTCGTATGCCTTCAGTCAAAATTAAATCCAGATTTATTTATAAATAGATGGATTTGTTAATGCAAAAATAAGAGCAAAACAATGAAGATTCAAACAGTGTTATGTTAAATTCCCTTACCTTGAAACTATCCTCAAAGTAGTTGTGTTCTTCAAGAAACATGGCATAGTTAATGATGATCTGAGGAGTGGCGATCCGGAGATCAATGATGCGATCATACACTGCCTTTGTGGACTGACAAAAGCAACAGCTACATTAACACACAAAACAGCAAGAACATACGGTAAAATACATTCCCTCAGAGAAAAGGAAACGACAAAGCAACATACCTGGAATGTGCCAAGACTCTCTTCCAAGTCTGCAAGCATGGACCACACTTTCAGGGACTTATAAACTCGATTCTGCACTGGTTCTGATGAATCAAAATACTCTGCTTTCCTGGATGGAATTGCTGTTGCTTTCTGTGAAGAAAAAGACTGTCAACATCTGGAAAAAGTTCTTGGACATGTTCTCCTTTTTATATCCCTTTGGCATGAAATGCAGTAAACTATGACACCAAGCAAACTTTGAAACTGGGGTTAAGTTATTACCAAAAATAAAAACTATATAGACATAAAACAAATAGTAAAATATTAATAGAAACAATAAAACTACCTCAATTACACTAAAATAACACCGCACTTCACTAAAGCACTAGTGGGTAATGTATAGTGTCTCTTACCCTTAGTATACGCAAAGCTTGGTCATAATTCTCATGTCTCAGCTCCATCTCTCCATATTAACACCACACTGCAGCAAGATCATCCACCTGTTTGTAGTTCACCTTTGTGGCCTTCTCAAAGATAGTCCTAGCCTTGAAGTTCAAGCGAAATAGTTAACCATCAGTTTACAGTAATGTACCGACACATTATCTACAACGTTGCAAGTATACAGGAAGTGCCGTACATCATCCAGCTGTTCATTATCCTCATAGAATCTGGCGAAGGACACCCAGAGAGAGTGAGGTTTTCCCGTGGCTTTGACAGGATCTATGGTTTGCACAGCTTCTGTGTACGTGTTGATAATCTACAGGAAAAAGCAGGATAAGATCTGTAAATCACACACAGCAGTTATGTTGAGACGAATATCAACCGATTTAAAGATGTAAATGATGTGTCCGACCTGTCGAGGTTGGCCCTCGTAGAGTTTGACTCTCTTGTGCCACTCGTGAACGTTGTGAGGGTTCTGACGCAGCAGCACACTGTTCAGTAAAAGTGGTCGTCGAGTTATCAGCAACTCGAAACGGGCCAATCGCAACTCCAAGTCAATGTCTCCTAGAGTGGGGAAATCAGGATTACTGGAAGACCAACATCAAGGATTATTTGCTACAATGTCTTGATTGTCTTCCAAGGAAAAATTTCTCTCACCATCTTCATCTTGTCCCAGTTCAGACGTGGTCTCCATCTTGGCAGCAATCATGCTCTCCTCAAACTGCGCATAGCTGTCGAAAACCTGGGTGAAGTCTCGCACAGTGACTACGGTTAGGATGGCTTCCTCATATACATCTCGAGCCTTGAAAAAGCAGGATAATGGTAATAGGGTCAAGAGTGGGGTTAGTTTATCCAGAGCACTCTTAGATTTTGTGAACTTGCAGTTTCACCTTCTCAAAGTGTCCACTGCGGATGTAGTAATCAGCCAGAGAACACCAGAGTTTGCCGAGCTGGTCAGTAAAACGAGTGAGACCTCCTCGGATAATCGCTCCCACGTTCAGTGAGGTCACCTTGTCCGGGTTTTGTGAGATGAGGTCACAGAGTTCGTGCCAGAGCTGTAATTGATTTTGACAAGAAAAAATATGTATATTTTTGCATGGTATGTATATAATTTGCAATACTGAATTTATGCTTACGGTATATGGGAATGCAGACTGAGATGGACATTAGAGGCATTAAGCCACTTTGATGCATCATGATCTTAAAATGACAAATTATTGAATTGATTAAGAACTTTAAAATGTATAATTCCTATAATAATGTCTAGTGTATTAGATACTTATTTTTTCTAATCTAAAATACAATTATTGACCTGTGATAAGAAACCAAATCCAGATCTGCAACCTACATTTTTGTCTTCAGCATGATAACCCAATAAAATGGTAACCAGTTTCAGACTAGTAAAGAACTATAATCAAGATAAATCTGTGTCAAAGCAAATACACAGTAAGATTTAAGTTTTAGGGTGTGAAAGGTCAGTAAGAGGTAGAGTAAGAGTAAGAAGTATTTTTAAATTTTAAGAAATCAAAACATATATTCAGCATAAAATTGCCAGTGAAGACAAAATAAAAAAAAATAAAAAAAGTTACAAAATATATTAAATTTAATACAAGTGCTGTTTTCTGAACTTTTGTTCACCACTCATTACAAAAAAAGTAAAAGCTGTAATTTACTAACCTGATAATTGGACTTTCCCTCTTTGGAAACAAAGTTTTCATCATTGACCACAGCTGCCAGCCGGATCGCAGCTTCATCCAGACGTCCAACTGAACGCAGGAAATCAATGTATTCCTCTGCATTCTCAGGAGACAACTACAAGCAAGACAGAAGAAAAGCAAGTGTTGAGATAGCTTAATTTACACATTGAAATGTCAACTACAGACTATCAAGTGTGTATTTGGTTATGTTCCCACCCTCACCTTTAAGTACCGGCGGTAAACACGAATAGCTGTTTCTGGGAGAGGCAAGTTATGGGCAAAGCGAAGATACAGGGGCCAGATACGAGGATGCTGAGTAATGGGTAGCGCTCTTAACGCCCTATCGAACGTCCGTCTGCTCCGTGTAATTTTGCATTGAGACACCATGAACTGACAGTAGTCGATCCATATCCTCGGCATCTGAGGAGCCGGTGGAAAAAAGTAAACATTCACACTGCTATAAATGTGCAACCGTCAAATCACACAAGTGATGTTTTCACACAGCACTGCTGCTATATAAACGTAAAACCACACAAAACTTCAACTTTACCTTATGCATAAACACAAGTGCTCTCTCATGACAGTTGTTCACCTCCTCGTATGCTAGATCTGTGACACACTTGCCTTTCACCTGTTTTCTTCTCTCTCTCAGGTAGTTGTACCACAGCTTGTAACTGAGAAATACATTTTTAAAAAGGAGCAAATCTATTTTAGGATTCAAGCACAGGGCTTTACAAGAAAAAAAAACAAGATGACATGCACATACCTGCCAGGTAGCTCTTTTAATGCTCTTTCATAGATCATATTGAGCACTGGTTTCTGAGCATTTTGCTTGTGCTCAATGTAACGCATCCAGCATTTGACTGAATACGGATTCCTGATGATTTCTTCTTCATAAGGCAAATCATCATCTTCCTGCAATATACACGACTCTGTTCATTAATGTACAACGATGCATGCAGTCTCAAAAAGAAGAAAATCATGTTAGGGAACTAGAATTATTTCGAGCAGAATCACCTTTGCTCGCCTAAAATGGTTATTTAATTTCAAATATATAACATTAGTTAGAAACATATGCTAACTACTGTTACCCATTCAGTCTAGTATTAAATATGATATTAATCAATGCAAACGACACAACAACACATTTCGTGTTTGACAGGTAATAAACACCATAAATTAGAAAATATTTTTTTATTAGAAACAATATTTTTGTATATTGGTATCTCATTCTCTTAGAGTTAGCAAGCTAATCACAGCTAGCTGAGAACAGACCCTATTAAAGGTCACAGAGCCGACTTTAAAAAACACAAATACATACGAATAAAACGTCTGCCTTTCCGCTAAGCGTTGGCATTTTCCTTTGTCAGAGAAACTCTTTGTAATATTGTTAAAAGCTCTGTTATTCTTGACAAAATAACTATTTTCGCAGCGTGTTGGGAACGTTGAAGTACAAAAGCACCGCCTTTTCCGAGTGAAGTTGATTCCTATTGGCTGTCGCTTCCATGGTTGCGTCACAGTTTCTCCTCTAGGGGGAGCCTTTGAGATTTGGACATTCTTCATTTATGCTTTAGTTTATCCATTATTCTGTGAACAAAAATGTTTTATTAGAGAAGTAACTGTAGCAAACATAGGCTAGCTGACGGTGATAGTTGAGCGTTTCCCTTGTGGAAAAAGAAGTGCGCTAAATATATCTTTAATAAACTGATCCATTTCATGTGGGCCGAAACTGATTCCACCTTGAGTAAAAGTGGAATCGGTAATATAATCATTATTAAGGGCCTAGCAAGGGACATCGATAACCTTGCTTTATACAGGACTTTCTCTCACTTCAGGGAAATCCTGTCGAGCAGAGTGGTGTGGGACAGTAAGGGCGAACTGAAAGGCTATGGTTTCATCCATTACGCCACACTGGAGGCCGTTGAATTAGCGATGAAGAAGCTGAATGATGGTGCACTGCTCAATGGCCATCTAGTGTCCGTATGCCATTTTAAAAAATACGAGAAGCACCAGGCAGAGTATAAGAGCAGCTCCAATCCTCCCCAAAATAAAGACTTCAGTCTAAAACTTGCCATAAAGCTTGGGCAGTGAGGGGCTGGGCTCCCTGTTTTTTCTGCTTTTGGAGATGGAGAAGTCACCAATTCAGCGGTGATCATGAAGAACAGTCGTAGCATGCTTTATGGCTTTGTGACACTCATTGCTTGATGATGCTGTTATAGCCACATCTGTAATGAATGGCTTTATTGTCACACACAGACACACACACACACACAGACACAGACACAGACACAGACACAGACACAGACACAGACACACACACACACACACACACACACATATATATATATATATATATATATATATATATGTATATATATATATATATATATATATATATATATCCCTGGTGCAAGATACAAAAAAATTAAATAAAGAAATAATAATATATACAAACAAATGTGCAATAACTCTTGGTTTGTTATGTCTTTCTAATTTTCTTTATTATCACAAGTTTCAAATTGTTTAAGAACTTTCAAAATCCATTTGCTCAGCATTTTTAACATTGTACAAGGTACAGATCTCTGATTTGAGGCCGTTGGATGAAGTAGAGACATTCAGCAGTTTCAGAGCGAGAGGAAGCAATGCAGGCGAGTTCACACAGACGCTGCAGTTGCTCTGAAACACTTGTAATCTACTGTAGCGCAGAATAAGACCAAGACCGACAGAATAGTTTCAGTCAAGAATTTACTTGTTAAAACTCACTGCTCTTTGATGAAAACACAAGCAGTCATTCTGTGATTTAAGTGAATGAGATAAAGCTGGTGAAAAGTCAGTTTTAGGGTAGCCTACACATGTGCTCAGTCATATGCTTTGCCTGCTGTATCACTTGGCCTACTTTGATTTGTTTCACATTAAAAAAGGTTTTACACTTAATTAAGTTGTTAGTAATTTTGGAAAACATGTTTAAAGTCATGTACATTTGCAGGAGATCAATATCAGTATCCTAATTAGATGATGATTTATTTTTCATGAAACATGAATAGCACAGATAACGCTAAGTTTAAAAACACTCATTAAAGCTTCACACAAATACATTTTTAATTCACAAGAGATTGTCAAACGAGCCATGAAACAAAAACACTACAGAATACACTTCTAAACAGTATGTTAATTTCCAGTGTGAACACAGCTTATTTTGACATGCTAATTATTTTATCTAAAAACCAAAATGTTTAGCTTTTTTGTAATACTGACATTCATCCAGGTGATGTGAAACTAGACTATATGATCACGCATGGCATCCTATTTTCTCTTTTCTTTGCTTTTCTCCTTTTTTTCTTTCTTTCCACTACTTTTTCCTTTCCCCTTCTCAGCCTCCTTGTTCTGTTGCAGCTGAGTGGTGTGGACGCTTTGTTTCAGAGAGAAGTAGTCCTCATATAGGCCCACCGGACCAGACAGGTGTGGAGAAGAGGGTCTTGACTGTCCCTGACTCTCAGGAGACCTGCACTCCAAAAAGAAAATTAAAAGTTGGATTTACTTAACATTTCTATGTCTAACAGGTTCCACATAACTGGGTTATGTTGCATTTAATTAACATTATTTATTTCAGTAAACTTAAGTAAATCACATAAGGTTCATTCAATTCCAATTAGTTGAATCAGGTTAGCATTCTAAATTTCACCCGAAAAAACGTTCAATTATCCTAAAATTCTTATTAAAAAATAAAACAAGTAATCCAGTTTAATCGCTTAGTTTATATAGTGAATACATTCAAGAATCATTTTTACAAATCTTATCCAGAAGATGGTTTTGTTACATCCATGACATGCCCAAGTATTTTGTTTTTAATTATTAAAACAACTTTAATTCTTTTTAGCAGGTCTTCAATCCATGCACATATACACTTCATCACAGCGGAAACCCCAAAAAGGTGCAAAGCAAAATGGAAATATAAAGTTGAGTCAGTTTAACACAATGCAATTTTTTTTTTATGAGAAACCTAATATAAGTGTTTTTTTTTTTGTTTTTTTTTTATTAACTGAAAAGTATCATAAAATCGTTTGAGTGTGTGAGGAGGCACTGACCTGGAGCGATGCTGTCTGTGTGGGTTCACATTGAGAGAGACCGGTCTGCCAGGCCTGGGGCTGAGAGGAATTACTATAGCCTCCCCTGGTTGTCCGATTGTGATGAAGACTTCAGGGAATGGATATGGCTGGTTATTTGCTCCATGCGTCTGAAAGAGACGCAAAAATGTATATTACACATTAGACTCTACACTATTGATGCGCTTGAATAATTAGTATTTTTTGTCAAAGCTTACAAAAGTTATGACATCATTCATAAAAAACAGATTTTAGCTCTATGTGGTGTTAGGATTATATTTCATATTGTATAAAAGTGATTAGTGTTTTAGTTATTTTAGCTCATAAACAATGTGAAGTCATTGTACATAAACGTTTCAGTTTTTTAAACGAACTGATTCACAAGTTTGACTTTCACATCACATGGAAGTAAAAAACTATATCTGAGTTCATAGAGTCCATAGAACTTAGCATATTGTGTTTGATGAAGGCACAGACCAACTTTGAGTTGATACAAAAAAAGAAATTCCATAAGGGTGAGTAAAAAGCTGGTTGCCTGAAGCTGGTTGCCTCAAGTTTTTACATTTTCTCAGATTTATTTTACTGTCTAATCTTCAATCACAAATAAGTAGCCATCTAGAACAGCAAAACACTTTTTACTTGAAATGACAATTTGGTTTCATATAAAAAAAATCAAGTAGTTCCTATACAAACAGAAAAGTTCAGAGTGACCAAGCTGAAAACACTAAACACTAAAAAAACACTAAACAAATCATAAAAGTGGTCTATGCATCTCTTGCACTTTATTCAAATATTTTGAAGCCATACAATAGATTTTTGAGAGGATCCGACCAAATTTTATGTCTTTATTTCCTAAGAATGACTTAGTCCAATGACTTTCATAGTACTGACAAAAACAGCTGAAAAAACATTGTGACATATTTTGGTCTGTTCCTCACAAAAAAAGCCATCGTATGACTTCAGAAGTGTTCTATGCATGAACTACATTTATAGAGCTTTTGAGATGAATTTACATATCGCTAGTATTAGTAAGTCATGATAAAATTAACTGATGACATTTTAATGAAACATAATAAGGTCAACATACATTGATGAGTCTTTCACAATAAAACCAATGACATGCATTTAGAAAACAGATTAGGTGAATTTTAAAAATTTATTTTTAAGCAAAAGGTTGTTTCACACTTTATTGTGCACATATCACAAAATGTCTTTAGAGAAATTATAATCGCTTTCATTCTGTAAACAATTTTTGTGGTCATCGTACAGTACCTACCTGGTGTGGAGGGAAGCACATGGAAATCTGAAATGATATCTGTAAAACAAAAGTGTGCTTACAATTAATATCAACCACTTCAGTTGAATTGTTAGGGATCAAAAGCAAAAATAGATGCAGTAAAAATCCCTCACCTGTGCAGACATATCATCATGCAGTAATCTCTCTGGGGGAAATGAGGCCAGTCTGGGGGAGGCCTGACATGTGTGTCTGATTCACTGACGCTCAGAGTGGGAGAGGAAGGTCTGGAACAAACTTTTGTTGGCGCAGCAGGTAAAGCAGGGGTCAGGGTGATTTTAGGAGCCAATGTTTTATTGTTCTCTCTCTTAGTTCCAGTGCTGGAGTTCTGGATGCCTGGCAATGCATTGAGTGTCACGCGCTGGTCATCCAGCCGTCCGCTCTGAAAGCTGGACACCAGTTTGAAAAACTGCTCAGGATCTTCCACTGCAACAAGCCAGAACAGTGTGAAATATTAGGATTGCTATGTTTATATATATATATATATATATATATATATATATATATATATATATATATATATATATATATAATGAGCAGGTCATTAATAATCAGCAGACTTTGGTTACCTGTGGGACTAGTGTTTGGATTCTTTGGAGAAGAGGAAGTCTTTTTAAAGGGTTCAAATGAGCACCGCTGGTCATCCATTCGCCGGTGCTGTGCATTATGTAGCAGGGAAAAAAGCTGGTCCTGATCAATGCAATTTTTTACCTTATTCAAAGAAAGAAAACACTATATGAATGAATAGGAATTTCATTTGTATTTGATTTTAAGAAACATTCTAGCTTCACAGGGACATAGTTTGGTTTTCCGTATGAAAACTTCCTGTTGTAACTGACAGCATGACACAACATGACACTTGTTTTGACCTTTCTTCATTTAAATTGTGAATTCTTCTTTACAATGACAGAATGAGTTTTATTTTTATATTGTGTGAACCAATCCAAGAGCTACAAATTGGTATTACAATGTCAAATAAAAAAAGTATATTGCTAACTAGAACAAAAATAATAATAATAATAATAATTGTGTGTGTGTGTGTGTATATATGTATATATATATATATATATATATATATATATAATTTAAATATATACAGTACTTGTCAGAAGTTTAGATCTTTTTAAATGAAATTTCAGCCAGACTTCAGTGTCACATAATTCTTAGGAAATTATTCTGAATGCAAGAGTAATGATGGTGAAGAAAAAAACAGAAATACATTAATTGTAAAATATGTTTAAATCAATTATCTTAATAAAACTTTAAATTATAATAAAATTTCACAATATCACTGTATGTTTTTACTGTCATTTTGTTCAAATAAATGCAACCTTTGTGAGCATGAGAGACCTTAATCAACAAAATAAAATCTTAATTATTCAACTGCCTGGTATTGTAAAATATATAACATTTTAAATATATACAATGTCACTTTCAGTGGTACTGTTATGCTAAACAGGTTATAAATAAAGTTTATATCCTATAAAAAGCTAATGCAGTGATCTTTTACAGTTTATTCAGAAATGCCTGTGCTGCGGTTGGATGCCGTCTGGATTGATTTGTGCGGTGTGGTTGGCTCACCTCAGAGTCAGGACTGAATGTTCCTGATCTCCGGGATGATTTAGTGGGTGAGCCTGATTGGGATGGACGGTTAGTCTGTGATACAGGTTTGAGAAGGAAACTTCTTTGGGGGGGCGGGAGACCCCAGGTGGATTTTGGGAGCAGAGCAGCGCTGATCATCTATCCGAGAGCCCTGCCGAAGAGAAAATAATACAAGAGTGCATCGTTATCACAGAGTGCTTTTAGATAAATGACAGTCTATCCAGGTTTCTATTTCTGAGAATGTATCAATGATGGAGACAGGAGAGAGCTAGTAAATGTTGATGATGGTCTTAAAATAAGCCCTTTTTCCTGTCCTATATTTAGGCTCTTTTAACAGCTGTGTATAGTCTCACAAATCTATCATTAATCATATATTTTCCTTGATTTTTTTTTTTTTATAACAAGTTAAATGTATCATAAAAATATACTGCTTTTTTTATTTTTTTTTGCAGAACCCAGGTGACCCCAAACTTGTGAATGGCAATATATTATGCCTTTAAATGATGAAGGCAACATATTTCCTCACCTGTATTCTGGAGATCATGCTGAAGAGCTGATCTGAATCCTGAGCAGTCATACTAGGAGGCGATTTGATCTCTGGTAACCGGTTAAGCGTTGCCCGCTGGTCATCTAACTGCCGATTTTGGGTATTAGCAATGAGTTTAAAAAACTTCTCAACATCTTGATCTGGTTTGAAGGTGTAGAGAAACAGAAATTGCACTGATTGGTTTGCAGTTGGTTGCTATTTGATCAGTTATAACAGCTGGCAGACTTACCTGACTGGCTGTTCTCCATATGTCTGCGTAATAAAGGGTTAATCGAGCAGCGTTGTTCATCCATACGTCCATTTTGTGCTTGACTAACTAGACACAACAGCTGGTCCTGCTCACGCTGGTGGATTTAGAACAAGAATAACAGGCTTTCAAACTTGTTAGAAGGAAGTTTGGAGAAAATGGTTTAATTGTCCAAGGCTGCTGTAAATATGATATTCATGCTCACTTGAAGACTTTCACAGTCCATTCTGTCCTTGTCTGATATAGGGCTGAACGAGGCTGATCTGGTTGTGAGTGTGTTATAAGTGTCCGGTTCAGCAGTAGCACGAGGACTGAAGCTTGATCTTCTCATAGAGTCCTGGGCCCCAGGGGTCAGGCTCATTTTTGGAGGATTGCGTTTCCTGAAGCTCTACATGACAGGTAAAAAAAAAAAAAAAAAAAAAAAAAAAAACATGCAATACTTTATTCTGAAACCATTCACACATATACATATATATATATATATATATATATATATATATATATATATATATATATATATATATACACACACACACACACACATGTACTGGAAAAAATTTTATGTAGTATTTACTTACAAAAAAAGAAACAATTTTAACTCTGAAATTGTCGCATTTATTTAGAACCCAGAGAAAACATTACCGTCTCCAGCCGCGAGAGGGCGCTCTATGTCTTCAGTGTAGACTACAGAGCACTGAGCAGCACAGAGCGCCCTCTCGCGGCTGGAGACGGTAATGTTTTCTATTGGTTCATTTCTCTAGTTCATTTTTCTCATTTCATGTCAGATTAATTTTCATAAATAAGTCGCACCTGACTATAAGTCGCAGGACCAGCCAAACTATGAAAAAAGTGCGACTTATAGTCCGGAAAATACGGTACAGAGATATTGCAATTAGCACACTGACATTTTGAACTACAATGTAGTATTTTCTTGTAAAAAGTATAACCTTAAACTAATAATCCTTATTTATAACATTGAAAGTGTAGTGTAACTGTAGTTTAGTGTTGTATAGTCGTAATAGATGTCGACTGGAAAACTCACATGAGCTCTGCTGACCATGCTACAGAACTGATCAAAGTTTGTCTTCAATACATTTCCATCTTTAGGATCTTTGATCATGAATGCCTCCATCCCTGGCAATGAGTTAAGCGTCACCCGTTGCTCATCTAATCGCTGACTTTGACTCTTGACCAGCAGCTGGAAAAACTCATCGGCATCTGGTGCACAACACGCAGAGAACATGTAAAAGTTACTTTTAAGGCAAGATACTACATTGTTTGTTCAGGCACTGGTACATTTTGAGATTTTGGACTATTTCTAACAATTTTCACCCCACCCTGCCTTGCTTTAATAAATAGATACTACTGATAATGAGGTTAATTTCAAAGATTAGTGTGAAAGTACATTCATTTTGAACATCTTGACCAGAATCTGACCTGGGCTGCAGTCATGAGCTTGTTGAGGTGTTGCTGGACCCAAGGTGCAGCGCTGCTCATCCATTCTTCCATGCTGAGCTTTACTAACCAGAGAAAACAACTGATCCCGATCGCCTGACACTTGCTGTCAAGACAAAAACAACCGATTCAGTTGTAGCATCTTTTAACACGGTAGTAAATATACAAAAATGTAAGACAAAAAGCATGCAATACCTCCATTTTGTCCGCCACAGACGTAATCTGCAATTCTACAATCTTCATCTGGATTTTCTTCTTATTGAAATACAGATATCAGTGCATACTTCTTCAAAACGAGTGTTACGGTTTCAGTCATGCTGTGGTCTGGTACTTCTTCTCTCTAGAATCAAGTGATGGATGGAGAGCTTTTAGAAGGTGTTAAGCTCTGAATATAAACCACACCCATTAGGAAACCTAGACGGGGGACCGTCTTTAATCCCAGATAAAACCAGTTAATCCTCTCTATCATACAGTCGTGATCTTTTATCATGGGAGATGATGACAATCATTTGAGCAGTGACATCAATATCTCTCAACAGACACCATCAGCGTGTTTAGGTTAATAACTATGGAACAGATTAATGGTTTTCTGAAAATCAGCAGAAAACAGGCTTAAATATCCTGAATGTGATGTACAGAGAGAGGGAGATTTCCATCAGGAGTTGAGTTTCAGGAAGTGCGGTTACAAAACAGTAACAAACAGGACCTGGAAGTCTAAAAACAGTAAAATGAAGTGCTTAATTTTCAATTAAAATACTAATTGTTAACATCAGAAAGTGTACTATATTAATAACAGTATATTATATAAAACAAACTAGATTATTAAAATGTCAAATGTGTTTTCTATTTCAGCATCATTCCTCCAGTCTTCAGTGTCACATGATCCTTCAGAAATCATTTTTATATTCAAATTTGATGCTCAAGAAACATTTATTATTATTGTCAATGCTTGTGCTACCAGCATTTTTTTCAGGAGCATAAAGTTCAAAACTACAGCATTTAGTTGAAATGGAAATCTTTGTAACATTATACATTTCTCACCGTAATTTTTTTATCAATGCAAATGCATCTTTTGATTAAATACTGACCCCAATATTTGGTCTACCTGTAGAATCTTTCATTAAACACAAAGCAAGACGAACGTCGCAATACTCAAGCAACTCTTTCTGGAATGAGGTACAAGCAGAATTTATTTCGAATCATTAACACAGATAGCAAACAAAAACACCCAGTGAACCACATCCCCCTATATGTGTGACAACGTAACAGTGAGAGAAGAAAGTGCACGAGTTCAGAGCATGAATAACAAAAAGACATCTACACTGAGAGGAATCCTCGACGCCTTCACCAACACAGGCCGAAAATATCTCAAAAACTAACTGGAAATCAGAAAGAGTCAAATGTACTATAAGAAGGATTATTTAGCTTTAAAGCAGAAGCAAAATCTACATTGTGCTGGTTTACAGTGGAAATCCATTTGTGATCATTTGCTCCGTCTGCAGGTCTAAAGAGATGTTCAGATCACATCAGAATTTGACTAAGGCAAGATTTAATCCATTTATTGCACAATTATAAGCCTTTGGCAACAGGTCCTCAAATAATTTACATATCTCGTCACACATACATATATCACTTTCCTTTAAATTAAACATCAATCTTCAACAGCTTTAATATATATACACACATACATAGACCAGCAGTTTAACTTGGGCAGTTTAAAATGACTACTTTAAAATACAGCTTATATTCAGGAAGCAAGATCAAAACGGTGTCTTTTGACTGGTCCTCTGAGAGAGAGAGGTAAGTGATGAGCATCAGGTTTCACATGAGTACAGCGGGACGAATCTCTTCAGTCATGTCCTGCTAAACGGGTGCGGGCTGATCCAAATTCTTAAGTCATTCAAAAGTTGGTTGGAGTAAGAATGTGAGTCGATCCTGTCGAAGAAAATGATATGTGACATTTGAAACAATGAAAACAATAAATGCTGTGCTGTGAATGATGTGAAATGCTGTTAAGTCGTCTCTTCTCACCGATCAGAACCTCCCATTTGCCCTCGGTGGCCCGGGTCACTTCATAAGCGCAGCGCATCTCTGAATGTGTCATGCCTCCAATCACAAAGATGATGAGGCGCGGGCCGCTGCGGTACTCTGTGGGAGCCTTGTTCTTGTGCCAGTGTCCAAACCGTGCACTACTGGAATAGGATTGGACAGTAACGTCACTCAGACCACATGCTAAGTAGTGTGTCGTTTGCAGCACTATTTGTTTTCTGTTCGTATCCATGACTTAATACTGATATAATTTTAAAAAATAAATTAATGAAATTAGCCACATTGTTTGATCCGTTTAAATCTGTTCGATGAGGAATGCAAAAGGAATAATAAAATAAAACATTAATGTTTGTTTTTTGTTGGAATTATCTTCTCTAAGATCCTTCCTAAAATAGCGTTTTTCTGTAAATTAAGCAATATCATGCTTTATTGATTTTTTCTTTGTTTTTCAGTCACTGACCTTTAAAAATCCATGCTTAAAACCAAACTGTGTTGGACTTTCTTTCTTTACCAAAATTATAATTTCATTATTATTTTATTCATTTTTTTTATTATTTTTGTTTCATGTATTATCATATCTTAATTTATGTATAATTTTTTTTACTAAATTAAATGATTTATTTATTTATTTATTATTCATTCTTTCTCTGATGTCTCCTGTTCCAACACAGACTGTGTGTAGTTAGTGTCATTTTTTATATAGAGATCCTTGTACCATTGATGTGAAAATAATTAAATAAAATATATAATAAATACATTAAAATAGTGAGTGATATTACCAGTATTTAATCAGATATGTACTGTACTCATAGTA